>NC_025696.1:30727934-30736708 GCF_000633955.1 Camelina sativa
AAATTATAGGTTAAAGATTGAATTCGTTGAATGATTCTTCTTTCCTCATCAGTTTGTCAATTTATTTTCACTGACTCGAACAAAGGTCAATGTGAACGTGCTGGGGTTTGTTAAAATGTGTAATGAGTTCGGATAAAATATAATGAGTTTTGATATAATAAAAATAAATTTATATATACATTTTCCAAGTACAATTATGAAATAAATCCTGACCTTTCCACTTATTTACAATACTGCCATTGAGTTAATTTTTAAAAAGGGTTTAAGAAACGGATTGGGTTCGACAATTAAACATTACTAACAGATCAAGGTCCAAGCCCATTTCATTTATACATCTTGCTAACCCAAACTTTTTCCCCCCAAATATTTATATTTTCTCCACCAATTTCGTAGCTTACATATCAATACACTTGCCTTCTTTGCCGATCTTATCCGAGATTTGTGTTGAAACCTCTTGATATCCAAATATTTGTGTTAAAAGTCAATGCAGTGAACACACTCAAATCTCTAAAACTAAGTTCGTTGAATGCATATATAGATACTAACCTCAATCTGTAATAAATGTTAGACGCCAAGTGCTGGTAGAGTACTTTGTTACATGTATGAACTTCAATCTGAAGAAACAAAAACCAACAGAAAGAACAAATTAACACAAAGTAAACCATTATTCATTACATTATGAATACAACTCAATGTCGTTTGAGATATCTATAAACCGTAATTGTACTTATCTTTCTCAAGGGTGTATTATTCATGTATACAGAACATAAAGATTGAATATTTGCTTCACATCATATTAGATCAATCCTCAAATAACGTCCATAGCTGATAACTTTACTGTGCGCCGCAATAGGTAAATTTAGTGTCCGACGCAATCCGATCCCAAACTGTTTCCTTATTTGATGAATTACAATCTTATAAACAATCAATATGATATGAGTATATTACATGGGAAAAACAAAACCTTGATCGGAAACAAAGAAATTTATTTATAATATGAAATAACAAATTAATTTACCTGGAACACATTATAATAGCTGAATCATCGATGGCCGTAAAAATTGCATCGCAAGTTTCCAAATTTTCAGATCTACAATCTGATTAACAACCAATCTTATTGAGAAGGAGAGACCCAACATAAAATTCACAAACAATTTTTTACATAAATGACAGAGAGAAGAAATTAATTAACCTGGAACTATTTGATAATCAGCTCAGTTCTTGAATTCTGGTGATGAAACCGATATGAAACCCTAAACCCTAAACCCTAAACCCTAAACATTATGGAGATGAAAGCTTCGAATATCAGATTCATATTATCAACGAAGTTCTGATTTCTCAGATTTACGATAACCAGATAGAGGAAGATGATAAGGAAAACAAAAATTCAGACATAATTGTTGACTGATTTCTCAGATCCACCAAAACCAGATAGAGGAAGATGATAAGGGTAAAAAAATTCAGACATAATTTTTGATGGAGACTTTCTGCTTCACTCGGTGGAGACAAAAAAAAAAAAAAAAAATTGGGCCTTTCGTACAAAAAGANCAAAAAAAAAGAAAAGAAAATTGGGCCTTTCGTACAAAAAGACAGGAGTCCAAAATATTAGCCCGACCATACAGCAATGATATAATATTTTATTTTATATATTTCTGATCAATACTAATAAAAAAACAATTGATAGAAATACAATTATACAACTATACAAACAAAAAATACTCCACCACTTCAAATAAATTGCACAACTATAAATACAATTTTGTTAAAATGATATATGGATTAAACAACCTAAATTACAAAATAAAATAATAGTATAAACATATAATTATAAAATATTTAATATAAAATACTATTACTCCTACATTGTAAACAAAAGTAACTAATCACATAACACTATATTTGTTGACTCAAGTAAATTAAAAGGATATTCTCCCTATATAATAAAGCAAAAAATTACATGAAATTATACAATCCATAATTAATTTATTCAAGCTATAGTATATTTTAAAATTATAAAAGATTTTAATTACATTTATAGATTATATTATTTATTTATAAAAAAAATATAGACCGGCGGTAAAACTGAAAAATTTAACAGCATGGGAAGTATTTACGGATATTACATTCCATAACATAATAGATACACTATTCATTTTCATTTTACTATAGTTTGATTGATGTAACGCTTTGACCATCAACTCTCTTAGTGGATCCCTTGTTTACTCTCAGGCTTATGGGTCTATCTTCTTTAAACATATGTAACCTTATTAATCAAAAAGTTTATAGTTTGGTAAATTAGTCATGGATAATTAAATTTCAAATAACTAATATAATTATTCAAAGTTAATGATGTTGTTATTCAAAGTAAAGGTAAGACTTTAAGGATTTCTTTTACATGAACTCAACAGAAATACAAACCTTGTGAAAAAGACATTGTACGTTGCAGAGCTTCTCTCAACTAATAGAGTTAGCTAACACAAGTCTTGCTTCAAAAACATTTGTGGGTATTTATTTTTGGATAGTTAATTAGAATATTAAATTCATAATTTGAATATGTGATGATTTGCTTGGTTGGATGTGATTGTGTGGATTCACTTTTGTGGATATCTTACGCATGTGAAGTAAAATGAATGACTTATGGTTTAGGGTTTAGGGTTTAGGGTTTAGGATTTAAGTTTCAGGTATTAAGGATTATGTGGATGATGTGGATACTGTGGTCATGTGGGTACCAACAGAATTTGTGGATAGTACTAGTAATAATTTTAGGATTTAGATTTTAGGGCTTATATGGATTTAGCGTCATTATTTTGGATTTAGGGGTTAGGGTTTAAGACTTATAGTTAGGGTTCAGGCTACAACGACAACATCAATTTATATTTAGGTTTAAAATGTTTAGAGTTTTACAATTTTAGGATTTAGTTTTTAGGGCTTATGTGGATTTAGTGTCAATATTTTAGGTTTAGCATTTAAGGGTTAGGGTTTAGGTCTTAGATTTAAGGTTTACAATTCAACAACAACATCATATCCATATATTTTTCGTTATGTGGATACTAATAGAATTTGTGGATACTAGTAACACATGTCATCAATGAGAATATTATTTTGGTGGATGAGCAACCATGAACAATTGACACAACTGTATTTTCCCCTTTCTCATCATTTGAGATATCTTTCAAATACTAAAACCAAAAATGGTCATCCATATTTCTAAAAACATATTCAAATAGATAACTATTTATGGATACAATATTTTGTTAATCCATTATGCATCTAAATTAAGCTTAAAGTATGTAGACAAACAATCTATTTCATATTGAAATTTCAGTTAAATAAATTTATTAATTTATAATTATTTATTTAATTTAGTTTGGACTTAGAAAATGTTGATTTGACTGTAAGCACTAATTCAATTGTATTTGATTTATATTGGACTCATAAATTATTTTATTTTATTTGGAAACAATATGCAAACAATGTTTATCTACACGTTACAGTTGAAATATATTATTTAAATAAAATGAAAAACAAATGTTGAAGAAAAAGAACCAAAAACAAAGGATAAAGAGAAGAGAGAGAGAGAAAGAGAAATGAGAAGGAAAGAGAAAATATAAAAAATAAATGTTAGAGATGAGTTAGGGGTGTATATGGTCATTTTACATGTTGAAAGTATAGTGATAGCACAAAATGGGTGTGTGTGTGTGATTAAACTATGAGAAAGTATGTGAGAATGCAAATATCCCTTTTAAATATGGGTTTGTTGGAGAGGTACGAAAACATATGAACCATGCATTGAGCTCATTTTATAGATGAGTAGAAATTTTGAACTAATCCATTCCAAAAATTGTGAACATATACACCTGTAAATCTAAAAATATAAATGTATATCAATTACAAGTCTGAATTATTCAAGAAATCGTGTTTCCTCAATGCACCATGTTCATGGACCATGGTGGTAATATTTCAATCGCACTAGATACGGGAAACTATAAGAAAAGTTTTAATTTAAAATGAAAATTATTAGTGTAGATAGATTTGATCTCTATATTTTAGCATTGATAGAACTTATCTCTATATTGTTCTTGTCATGTATAGATGTCGTAATCTCCAAGTATCTTTGGAATACGATCCTAACAAACTCTTGTATAAGTATGTGCTCTCTGCTGTGAATAAGAATCATCAGTTATCACATTCTACATGGTATCAGAGCAACTGATCCAAACATAATTTTTATTTTCAACGCCTCCTTCTTCTTCTTCCTTAACGCAATCTCTTGTTTTTTTTCTTTTCTTTCTCTCATCTCTCTTCTCTTTCTCATCATGGCATCTGAAGCCTCCTCTACCTCCTCTAAATCAGCCACTGTTTTTAACGTCGTTGAACCTCACAAAACGCTGATCTCTCTCAACATGAGCAACATCACTAAACTCACGCCCAACAACTTCCTCACTTGGCATCTCTAGATCCGCTCTTTACTCGAAGCACATGAACTTTACTGCTTTATTGCTGATGAAGACAACATACAATCAGAAACGGTCACCACTGATGCTGCTGCAACTCAGGTTAATCCTAACTTTGCTGCCTGGAAGCGTCAAGACAAGCTCCTCTTCAGCTCCTTGCTTGGATCTCTCTCTCTTCATGTCCAGTCCATTGTTGCTCGCACCACAACCACCCGCAACAACTGGGAGATTCTCTCCAACACTTATGGGAAGTACTCACGTGGTCGCATCTGTCAAATCAGAGATCAACTCAAGGACAGTAACAAAGGTAACAAGTCTGTGAATGACTACGTGCGTGGTATTATTGACAAAACAGATCAGATCGCATTGGTTGATGAACCTTTACCACATGAAGACCTTCTTGACTACATTACCAGCAGCCTCAATGAAGACTACAGAGCTATTGTTGAAATGGTGCAAGAACGTGACACACCAATTTCTATTGATGAGCTCCAGGAAAAACGCATTGTGCGAGAAAACGCTTTGAAGGCTGCAGGTGAAACCAACAACATTTCTGTTCCTGCAACAGCAAATACGACACACCTCTCTCGTTAGACATATCTTGGTGGTTCTCACTCCTCTTGTGGTGGCTTTCGCCTCTCGCGACCTTACCTTGGACGGTGTCAAATCAGTGGTGTTCAAGGCCATGGTGCTAAACGTTGTCCGCAATATCACCAGCCCTCACCACAGTTCTCTTACCCTGCTCATCAATTCAACTTTTACTGCGGGTCTGCTCCTTCCTCGGCACCTCATCTGCCTCTTCCTGCTTCACAATGGCGTCCTCAGGCTCATCACACCACCAGTGGTTCCCATCCTAACCTCACTCCTTGGCTTCTTGATAGCGTTGCCTCTCATCACACTGCCAAACCTAACATAGTATCAGAGCCCAAGGTTCAATTTCTGGTGGACCTAGAAAAAGCGACCTAGAAAATTGGATACGAACATGCCTCTTGTTAACCCAAGTAAGAGGCCCAAGAAGGGGTTTATTATCGGTCCAAGTGGAATCGGTTCGAGATGGAGTTATCATCTCGAGGAGGCGTGTTAAGTTCCATATTGGAAGTTTAAAGAGACTATCATTAATATATAAAGGGTTAGGGTCAATCCACTAATTGCCAGTTGGTTTTTAGTTGGAAACCCAAAATAAGCCCAAATCTAACATGGTATCAGAGTCTATACACGTTGGCCCATAAATTAGTCCGGCCCGGATAGAATCCCAATCATCCCATTAATTGATAATCCAAAGGAAGGCCCAATTCCATCGAGAGAGCTAAAAAAATATAGTATTATTTCGAGGAGGCGTGATGGATTATGTTGAGATTAATGCCTAGAAATGTCATTATCTCAAGTGGGCGTGTGGATAAAAGATTCCATATTGAATAGATGTGAAGGGATTTGAGTAATATATAAAAGGTTAGGGACTTTTCACTTATTGCCAATTGATATGACTCGGTTGACGTTTGAAATGGCAAGTGTACTATTTTTTGTTCGATGATTATATTTTCTCAACTTGTCATGAATTTATACGTGCTAATAATTCCTATTTCATTTCCTCATGCAGCTGAGTAGGCACACGACTATATCAACTTACATATGTATGGAAATCAAAATCGATGAACATAATTTAAATTAAAGAGATAATGCCTCTTGCGTGTATTTTTTTCTTGTTTTATTAGGAAGGCCTTTAGTGCTATTACGTAATACTAGGTTGATATTCGCGCTACGCCGCGGGTTGTAATTTTTCCTTCTTTCTAAAAACTTATTTTTTTGGGGTTTTTTTAAACTAAATTGAAATTCAAATTGTTAAACTTCTATTTTTTTGTTTTTGTTTTCTAAAATTATAATTTTTGTACAATACAATAAAAGAAGAAAAACAAAGATTTGTACTCTGTCCCTAAATTTGTTTTTTTAAATCCCACTTTAATATGAACCCTTTTTTACAAGAAAACATGCTAAAATAATTGGAATTAATCAAACCACATCTAAAAAAGAAGACCACAAAAACTACACTAATCAAAAGAGAGTAAAATGATCAAACTATTGACTTATATAGTTATATATAACAATGAGAACCCCAAAAAAAACAAAAACTTTTCTATATATAATCTGAGTAAAAACTGTAAATGTTTTTTTAATGTTGTAGTCTCTTTAGCTTTCCTCTGCACTAAACTTGGAATCACACTACTTCGTTTTAATCTCCGGTTATTGCCAATTCGATTCCGAGTTGATGAAGACCGGTCGACCCAATTCTTGTCTTCTACAACAGCTTGGTTCCACCGTTCTTGAAAAGTTCGAAGCTCCCATGTTTGATTGCCTCCGTATCTGTTCAAGAAAACACACACAAATTACACTCCTGCTCTACGGACAAAACCATTTTCATCATCGGGAAATAAACTCACTTCTGTTCTTGAATCAAAAGCCGGAGAACCTCGTTTCTGTTTATATAAAAAAAAGGTGATCAAAGTTGTGAGACGTCTGTTTATTTTACAGTCAGGAAATGAGTAATTGGATGTTAAAATAGTGCTTACCCGAGTCACATCACTGCAAGCTGAGTTCTGTAATAATTAGGAAGAGAGATAATTCAATATTTGGTATTTTACAAGGGGAAGATGGAGGGGGAATTGAAGTAGAGTAGCTGACCTTCTTATCAGGATCATCACTTCCACCTAGTGTTTGAATGCCTTGATGAAAGATATATTTGCTATCGACAATGCCTACTTTGTTGCTACGGTCACCTATAACAACATTTAAAACCAATTCATCTAGAGAATGCAATCAGGTCACAATGCTAATAATGAAAGGTAGCGCTGTTGTGAGGTCTTAATGACGAAGAAAACAAGAAATGGGGACTTTACCTGAGTACAGTACCCAAGTTTCATATCCATTCCCCAACCATGAACCAGATCATTCTGCAAACCGCAAAAAAAATAACAATAAGTTGGATGCAATTTCATTTAAAAGTTAACAGATTATCTTGTGTATAAATGTTCATCTTGTAAAATTACTTGTATTAGATTCCAAGTGCAAAACCAGGCAGATCTCGAAAACACTGGAGCCATTCCTTCAACAAATCTGGAAAAACAGAGAAACAATGACATAAATGCACGGCTCACCAAGTCATACACAAAGGATTAAACTAGAATCTTAGTCGAGAGAAAAAGTCGAGCGAGTGAGAGTCACGCGCGGCGATTTTTTCTCTCCCCCAGATCCTTCTTCTTCTGACCACAAGCTCGTGCTCCGATCTGGGTCCTCCGTCAATTCCGGTGACTGCGAGGACCCCTCGGCCCATGGTTCTTCATTCGTGACTCTTTGCATGTTACCGGCGAGGCTGATGGACGGAATCAAGGGAGCGGTGGAGAGGAGAAGAATCCGCGAGACGCCGCTGGTAAGAGCTCTACCGGAGGAGTTGCTACGCGGAGCGGAAGAGGGAGATTCACGGCGACGAACGAGAGAAGAAGGTAGATAGATCGGAGGATTGGAGATTTTGGAGGCTTCACGGGATCGGTTATGATAGGGGAGGTAGTCTCCGATCCGGCGGAGCTAAGCCACCGTCGAAGGTCCGCTCATCTACTCCCTGCTGCCTCTTTTCTCTCACGACTGAGCGTGAAAACCTCCTCGACGAAGGGCAGATCGGATCTCTTCCTCCTCCCCAAAACGGCTCTACGGTGGCAGGATGGCAAACGGATCTTGGATCACCATCTCTGTTCGGCTACCGTCGTCCAGGCTCACCGGAGGTCCTGTTCCGGCTGAGTATCCGCAAGTATGGGCGGCGGCTGCAAACGAGTTTTTCGTTTTGCAGATTAGGGTTTCACGGTCCCCGGTTAAGTTCGGTTTGTGAACCCGGCCGGTTTTGTTCCATCGGTTTAGTTTTGGTTAACTGTAAATGAGTTGGACCCTTGGGATAATTGTAAAATGGGCCTACTCCGGAAATAGCCCATTGGGCATTATATTTTATAAATTGAATACCCTTTAACAAAAAAAAAAAAAAAAAAAAAAAANGGGCAGATCGGATCTCTTCCTCCTCCCCAAAACGGCTCTACGGTGGCAGGATGGCAAACGGATCTTGGATCACCATCTCTGTTCGGCTACCGTCGTCCAGGCTCACCGGAGGTCCTGTTCCGGCTGAGTATCCGCAAGTATGGGCGGCGGCTGCAAACGAGTTTTTCGTTTTGCAAATTAGGGTTTCACGGTCCCCGGTTAAGTTCGGTTTGTGAACCCGGCCGGTTTTGTTCCATCGGTTTAGTTTTGGTTAACTGTAAATGAGTTGGACCCTTGGGATAATTG
>NC_025696.1:30736991-30820348 GCF_000633955.1 Camelina sativa
AAGGAACAAAACGCATGACAACAAACGCTTCATAGTCTAATCCAAACGTTGAGAGATTCATGGAACTGTCGAACAAAGCAATACTCACCAACACTAAAAGCAGGACTCACTAACAGCTCATATGAAAAAGCACAACTCAATTCAATAATCCGAACCTTATTTAATGCCTGATTTCTTACAATGATCAATAAGAACCGGAGGTGAAGAAACAAGATTTAATTCAATGAAATCCTCAATATAACACATTACAAAATCTTGATGAAACTAACAAACAAACAAATATCAGGCACAAGAAGTATTCCCCAATATAACAAACTACAAAATTTTGATGATTCCAACAAAGACAACAAACAAATTGCAAATTCCAAGTACCAGAAGAAAGAAACCCGTCGTCTTCGATTCGGGGAAGAAGAAGTTGAGAATCAATACCAGAATGACACATAAACTGTTTCTCTATCATTACCTCTCTGTTAACACAAACCAGATGAATCAAAGTCGAACTGAATCCGGAAAGAAAGATTTGAAGATTCACTTACCCAGAATCGGAGAGGAGAAATATACATTGAAGCATCTCTTCCTACGATGCACAAATCTGAGATTGCTTCGTGAAAAGTAGAAATCTAATTAGAAAGAAGAAGAAGAAATCAAGCATCGAAGAAGAGAATAAATCAGCTGACATGTAGATTCTGGTAGATCGAAGAAAAACAAAAGACCACGTCGAAGAAGAGAAAACAAAAACGACGACGGAGAAGAAGAACTCGAAGAATAGAAAAAAACACTCACACGTTCACTTCTATTTTCGTTAGTACACGTATGACTAAATTTAGATGAGCTGTATTAATTAAAATGTTTTCATTGGTTACCTATTTTTACTGATGTGTCAGTCTCTGGTTCAATACAGAAGCTGAGGTGTCAACTGGAGAGAAACTCCCTAGTACTTTTATAGTATTGATTTAACTTTGTCACATTCACATAGTTTCAACCCATCGATTGTGAATCTGTCGTTGAATATGTGTGTTCACGCGTAATACGATAGCTAGGCATGACTCCTCTGATCATCAAAGTTTTGATTTCTCCAAATTAGTTTAACCAGGTCTGGCCCGTCCATAAGGTAGCTAAAGCATGTGCTTTAGGCCACCGATTATAAAATAGTTTTAAAGGCCACACATGTGATAACAATATAGTCTAGTGATTCCCCTTTCATGTTATATCATGCAATTTTACAGTTCGACTCCACCTAGCCTTCTTCTTTTACGTTTTTACAGTTATTTATATGCAATATTAATTGAAAACAAATTACCCTAAATAATAATTAGGCCACTAAACTTTTTAAACTTTAGGCCATAGGCCACTAAATTTTTTAAGCTTTAGGCCACATCAGAGTAACACTTATAACGACAGGGTGTTTAGGCCCTGAGTTTAACACTTATAATTTCAGAATGAGAGAAAGTTAAGTTACGTAAGTTACTTGCCAGGGTACCTTAAACCTGGTAAAAGCGATATGTTTGTAACATAACGTTTCATACTAAGTGAAATTTCACATATTAAAATAAATAAATAAAAAGTTTCTTGACAGCTTTTACAGTGAATAATTATACACATTAGAAAATCGAAATTAGGGTTCTCGTGTAGATGCTTGAGTGACCATTTGCTCCTCTATTATCTTGACGTAAGTCACCATATTGAAGGAAAATAAGTGCTAACGTAAATCTATGTACAGTGAACATGGGAGTATCAGACAGAATCTCAACCATCTCGGCTTCAGATCTTGTTTGAATCGAGTATTCATCGTCAATCACAACGACCGCCACGGCGGAACACGCTTTTTTCCTCTACGGGTCTTCGCCATGAAGAGAATTCGAAAGAATTTGAGAGAATTTGGAAAAAAGAATTTTAGGGTTAGGGATTATGTTTTCGGTTCGAGAATTGGATTCAATTTGGGGATTCTTTAGTTAGAACGATGTTGTTTTGTCATTAATAAGACGTTGTCTTTTTGGCTAAACGGAAGCCGTTAACGGTTTGTTAACCCGTCTATTAGCTTCTAACATAAATTTAACTACGTGCTTAAAACAGGGAGATCAAAGAAAGTTCCATATTTTTCGGTTAAGTCAACCTAAAGTTGGAGATTAAAAACGACATCTCAAAAGTTAGGAATATTTTATCCCAAATTTGAAACTTGGGGATTTTTATGGCATTTTTCCCGATATCTAAAGTCTTTTAAGTGTCATTTTGTGAACGTATTTTTCTTGAAATTTTGTTTATTATTAGAAAGACTTAAATACTTGTTTTGTGAAAGAAAAAGCATTTTTTATTTAGAATCTGAACCAGACAAAAGCAAAGAAAGACATCATTGTCATGATACGATAAAAGGAAATATAAGATCCTTATTGAGGCAGAAGTAAATAAAAATGAAAGCAATTCAAACCTAAAATGTTATTATTTCTTGAACTTTCCCTGTAGATCCACGACAATCCTAGGGTCCAACTGGAACGCCCTTGCAAGAATACTTGGGTTTATGGCTAAGTTAGACCCAAACACGGTGTTGGCAATAGTGATGACACCTGGGTTCTGGCTGCTTAGAGCGGCGAATGCAACCGCTGGTGAATGACCAATGTTTGCTTGGAAATGGATGAGTCCCTCTGGAAACACAAATACATCACCTGCGTTGAGTGTTTTAGAGATGAGGCGATTGTCTGGGTTTGATGTTACAAACCCAACGAGAAGTGTCCCTTCCCCAACAACCAAGATCTCGGTGGCACGTGGGTGGGTGTGAGGTGGGTTCTGTCCACCAACTCCATAATCAATACGGACAATTGAGATTCCAAGGGTGTTTAACCCTGGAAGGTTGTTAACATTGACGGCTGTCACATTTGATCTGACTGCATTATTGACGGGTCTTGCATTGTGAAGCCCTGAGAAAAAGAAATCATCCGCGGTCGCGAGCTTTGGGTCTTTGCAGAACTTTCCGTTAACAAAAACTGAACAGAGTAGCCAAAGTAAAAAAGAGTGTAAGAAATGGGAAAATAATGTACAAGTGAAAGTAAAAATAATTAGGAAGTGATCATGTACATACCACCGTCTGCTGGGGTGTTGACACCAACGCAGAAGTCTTGAAGAGGGCTTGGATCAGAAGCAATGGATAATGGAAGTGTTATAGCCAACAGAGATAGAACTGCAAGAAATGAGAGACTCTTCATCGCCATATAGTTTTTTGAAGGGCGGTAGGGTTTTTTTGTTTCTTGAATAAGTTTGTAGTGAAGAGGTAATAAACTTATGATACATATAAACCTCAATTTATAGATGAGTTTACGTGTTGAACTAGTCCATATAGTCCATACACTTGCAAATCCAAGAAATTAACTAATGAATTTGACATTTGAATTGGTTAAATTATTTACATTTTCTTTCCTCGACCACATGTATGTGTTATGGTGGTAATATTTAAATTCCACAACACTAGAAAATTCAAACTTCAAAAAAAAAATATTTATTCTCCAACGAATTCATGATGCATTTGAAGTTTGAAATGGCAAGTGTTAGCGATAATATATAATTCAACAAATTATAGGTTAAAGACTGAATTCGTTGAGTGATTCTTCTTTCCTCAATTTGTCAATTTATTTTCACTGACTCGAACAAAGGTCAATGTGAACGTGCTGGGGTTTGTTAAAATGTTGATAAGACACGACAGAATCAACCAATATAATAGTATGTACTATGGATTCTAAGAGTAGTAGTACAGATATAAGAAGACCGAGCTATTTTGAAGAATATGTTACCCTTCCCACATCTATATTATTAAAGCAGAAGTACTCTCTAGAGTAAAAATGGACCATGAGTTGGTTTTGGTAGGTTTTTCATTAAAAATAATTAGAGAATCACAAAATTTAATCTAATTAACCTATAGTTTCAATTTCTTTAAATGACGAAAATACCCTTGGTCGATCACTTAAAAAATTGCCGGGTCAGGACGCGGATTTTTACATATCCGACTACAGAAGGAAAAAAACCCGCGAATCTGTTTGTACTCCAGAATAATATTTTACGGATCCAGTATATTATTTCATTCAAGATTAGTTATTTAAGATCCCAAACAGAGTTATTCGTTATAGGCAAACACTCTGATTTCATTTTCCTTTAAGGTATTTAAATGGAAACCGTAAATTTTAATTACCAAAAATTTGGATATTTCCTTAATTACCGAGATTGATCTTAACAGATAATCTTTTAAAAGGAATATTTAGTGATTCAGTTAAATCTTTAAAAACGAATATTCAAGTTACCAAATCTGACTAAATTGCTTGATTTCCGATATTATAATATTTCCTTAACAAAATTATAGTAATTAATTGTGAGTAGTATAGATAGAAAGAATTAAAAACGTAGAAATTATATATATGTAAAGTTGTAAACTAATTTACAGAAAAGGTGTACTGTATATCCCACATCGACTAAATATTTTGGAATATGGTTCATAATCACTATAAATATGTGACTAAAATGTTTTGATTACAAATGAGCAGGAAACTTGATTTATCAGGTATCCAAATTTAACAGTTTAATTTGGTTCTATATTTGAGAATATTTAAACTTTTAAAAAGTAAACATATTATAATATATATACGTTTTTTAAGAAGTTTAAGATATTATAAATATTTAAATTTTTATAGAATGTTTAAATTATTATAAATATTTGAACTCCGTCGAAAGTTTAAAATATTATAATATATTTAAAGTCTATAAAATATTTAAGTAATTTTAATATTTTAATTCTTAAAAATTTAAAATATAAAATTTTTTTGAGTTAAATCCGTTAAAATATGTAATTTTTTCAAGCTATAAATTAAACCATGGAAGCAGAGTGTGTCTATCCTCTTACAAAACTACTATCCAATATTGCGGAGTGTCTATTCTCTTACAAAACTACGTACTATCTACTATTGTGGTGTGTTTGTTTCCGTGAAAAACTACATTTTACAAACTACTTACTCTATTAGGATTTCCAATTTACTGTATAACCCCAAATATATAAATAAACACTATATAAACAAAGAAAATAAATCAAAATAAAAAACTATATTACAAAAGTACAAATTACAGAAAAAATAACTAACAAAATATATAATCCCGTGCTGTAGCACGGGTATCACCTAGTACTATATAATTGCTTAGGTGATATGGTATAAAACCGAGTTATTTCCTTTTTTTTTACTCTTTGACTTTCTTCTTCTTTGACTCTTTAAACGAGAAAAAGAGTCTTTTAAACTTAAGCCACTTAATTAGAAACTTAAGCCACTTAATTAGCACGAATAGGAAAACAAATAAAAACTGATTTGAGATCATGCATGACAATACACATAATGCTAAAGGATATAACATATGATGAGGTTAAACGAAACATGACTTAACGACCACATAATATGACAACACTACTTTTTGTTTTTGATTGGATTTGGATCAACAGAAATAATTTGGTTTCTCTAGTTGCTTTTAAAAAATCGGAAAATTTCAACAAAAGACTAAATGATATTACATGTAAATGACAGGTCACCACAAATGTTAGAGTTCTGCCCTATAAATTTTTGTAGTACTGTTGAATTAAAAAAAAAAAACCATTTTCAAAATATTAAGTTAAGCTTTGAAAAATTCTCCCGTTATGAAACTTATAGACCCAATCAACATTTGCATCTGGAAGGTTAATATTAGATAATATTCTAACCCACTTACGACATGTTTCAGTACTCTGCACCAATCAATCTATTGCTACTATCCGTACGGGTCCATATATAATTTGTTGTAATTAACAAGGGAAATTCTTGGGTTCCCTTATCCACCCCCTTAAATTAAGGAAACAAATCTTAATTAAATAAATAAATTCTGTAGATCAACCAATTTAAACCCTAACTATTATTTATAAACTTAAAAGAATATATAATTTTGTTTAATTGTAAAATCTAAACCCTAAACACTCTTTTATAAACTCAAACCGACATATAATTTCGTTTAATTGTAAAATTTAAATTCTAACCACTCATTTGTAAACCCAAACCAACATATAATTTCGTTTAATTATAAAATCTAAATCCTAACCACTAACTTGTAAACCCAAACCGACATATATATTTTTTTTTATTGTAAAATCTAAATCCTAACCACTAACTTGTAAACTCAAACCGACATATAATTCTGCTTAATTATAAAATCTAAATCCTAATCATTCTTTTATAAACTCAAACCGATATATAATTTTAAAAATTTAAAATTTAAACCCTAATTCTCTTTTATAAACCCAAACCGACCTAATTACATTAATAAAATATCTACATAATTTGTTTCGTTAATTTGGTTTGTCCTTTTATTTTAATTTTGATTTATTTTTTAAATATGTTATGACGTAACATATTGTTGTATTCTGATTGGTTAATTAAGAAGGGGTAAATGAGAGTTGTTCAATTAACAAAGAGTCGACTTTCATATACTTTTGTTGTAATTAACAAAGGACTTTCATATACTTTTGTTGTAATTACCAAAAGTCTATGACTCGGTTAATAACATAATTTAGTCGTCGTAATTAAATTCATCACAAAATATATTACCTGATAGACTTTAATACATTTTTCTGTAATTCTGTTTAGGTAAAAACTCCATCAGAAAAGATCCTTTTCGTGAACTTCCAAAATAAAATTTTAAATACAAATTTATCTCTCTTTTTTTCTGTGTTAAAGAATTTATCTTTTCAACACATAAAAATATTGATTCATTTATAATTAGATCAAGGTAAAACAAATGACTAATGCCATTATGATTAGCGGATAATACAAGATCCTTATTCAGATGAAGGTACATAAAAATGAAAGCAATTCAAAAGCACAATGTTATTATTTTTTGAACTTAGTCTGTAGATCCATGACAGTCCTAGCGTCCAACTGGAACGCCCTCGCAAGAACATTCGGGTCTATTGCTGGGTTAGACCCAAACACGGTGTCGGCAATAGTGATGACACCAGGGTTTTGGCTGCTTAAACCAGCGAATGCAAGCGCGGGATATTTCCCAACGTTCGCTTGGAAATGAACGAGTCCCTCTGGAAACACAAACACATCACCCTCGTTGAGTACTTTAGATATGAGGCGGTTTTCGGGGTTTGACGTGACAAACCCTACTAGAAGGGTTCCGTGTGCGACATACAAAATCTCCGAGGCGCGTGGGTGGGTGTGAGGTGGGTTCTGTCCGTTAACTGCGTAATCAATACGGACAATAGAGATTCCAAGGGTGTTTAACCCTGGAATCTGGTTAACGTTGACGGGTGTCACAGCAGACCCAGTTTTTGCATTAGGTGTTCCTTCTTTGTTGAGCCCTCCCCGAAAGAAGTCCTCTTCAGTGACGAGCTTTGGGTCCTTACAGAACTTTCCGTTCACAAACACTGAACATTATAACCAAATAAAAAGAGTGTAAGAACGTAATGCATTGTCCAAACTATCGATTACATTTATGAAAGAAAATATAGTTAAATTGATTAATATGGAGTAAACATGTACATACCACCATCTGCTGGGGTGTTGATGGCGACGCAGAAGTCCTGAAGAGGGCTTGGGTCCGAAGCAATGGTTAAGGAAAGTGTTATAGCCAAGATAGTAAGAAATGAGAGACTCTTCATGGTTATATATTTAGTTGAAAGGTTTTTGTTTAGATTTTGATGGAGAGATGATGATAAAGTTATGAGACATAGATCTCAATTTATAGATAAGTTTAGGTTGAACTGTCCGTATAATTGATGAACTTGATGTTTGAAATGGTTAAAAAATTATCTTAATTCAATTGTGCTCCGGCCTCCACACATTATGGCATTATAAAAGAATATATGAATCATATGCACTTGAAGTTTAGAATGGCAAGTGTTGTTGGTCAACAAGTAATAAATATGTCAGACGATATTTTTCCTCAATTTGCAATGGAAGTTACCAAAGTTTGTCAAATAAAAAAATCTTAGTGTCTGATCTTGGACACCTCATATATCCTATCGCCTATCGCCTATCACCTATCACCCATCACTTATTGGAGGTCTATTTTGGCCTATAAATCAGTCAAATTGTCAAAAGGCATTGATCAATATTTAACATTAATTTGTGATTAATTTCAAAAATATCAAAAGATTGAAATTAATATGTGAATTAATTCTAAAATTGAAGGCAAAATCAGGAGACATTAAAAAAGAGGAGGAAGCACACGTAGAAGGGAAATATATGAATGGATAATTCTTATTGAGTATTGAGAGAAGTATTTATACAGAGTCTACAACAATAAATACAATATACTTATTAACATAACTAGAGATACGTATATGATATTGACAGAGGATAATTGATCTAATGAAGATAACGATTGATCTGATCATGAATATAATTGATCTTCTATAGGATTCTGTATTCCCACGACAAAAGCCAACAGTTTCCTTTGTAAATATACACACATCGGGCATGGGCCGGGGGGAGATGAATAGCAACACTCCAACAGCATGTGTTTGTTTTGTTCAAAAAAATAAAGTATATATTAACTGTTGAAATTGTTGAATGATTCTTTGCCCTCAACTTGTTATTTTTTACACTTGATGTCCATTGACTTGAACAAAAATATCAAATGCGAATTTGTTAAGGTATTGTTTCAATGTAAAAAAAAGCATTGTTTATTTTTTTCTTTTAATAAAGTAAACATAGTTTGTCTGATTATTTCTTTACATGATAAGAGACGACTATATCAACCATTGTAACAGACTATATCAATAATTAAAAAAAAAAAAACTAAACTGATATGCCCTAGTTAAAAAGAGCCGAATCCAAGCAGAGCCGGTCATAATGAAACACTTGACTTTATAACAATGCTTCACCTGCTAAGCTGATGTAAGATCCATGGATCTAATTCGTTTCCATATAAATGGACGTCATTTGATTAGTATTATTCTGTTTTTGTAACATTTCCAATTAAAGTTGAAGTTAGATTATGACACAACAACATTGATACATACTATTCGGCCAGAAGGACTTGTCATACAATTTATATGTTGCTAATACTATTATAAAGTTTTGGTCGTTGGGAAATACTTGGTAAAATATGCTATGTTTTTGTACGGCAGCTATTTATCAAAAGTCAACGAGATTAACTAAGCTGCAACCACAATATACGGAAACGTATCATAAACATATATGCGATCATGAATGATGATACTCCAATAGGATTATTCAATTTACATTGTAGAAGGACTCGTCTTCTTCAAAGAGTGTATCAAAATTACATTGTTAAAAGACTTGTTCAATAGAAAGAGGTCGTCTAGTGGATAAGTTACAAAAAAAAATAGTGACCCAGTTTTAACCAATTCATCAAAAGAATTTGTTTTAAAAAAATGGCCCATGCAGGCTCTAACCAACTGAGCTAATGGCCCATTTGCTTGAGTGCTACAATCACTGCAAATAATTTTAAAATTTTTGCTTTTGTGAAACTTTTTTTTTTAGTTTGGTCAAATTAACCATCATTTTCATTTCAATTTATCAGTCAAAAAAGATACAAGAAAAATGTTGAAAGTATATTTCATACGGATTAGTCAAAAGAGTATACAAGACAAAAACAAATGACTACTAGTTTTTATAGCTTAGTAGTCATTTGAAAAGTAATGTATGGAAAAATAGACAATTTGAAAGTAGGATTGCTGATTAAATCTTTTATACTTGTGTAGGTGATGCAAACTAAGAACGGTGAATATTTTCAGGGTCGCAGTATTTTTCTTGACGTGGCTAAGATGAATCCATCATCTCCACCCAAGTAAATTAATTTTACTGGTTGTTATACTTACTACTAGAGTTTTAATACCATAACAGAAGACTAACCCAAGAGTTTTTTATATATTCTAGGTATGAAGACAACCTTCTACGAGAACCTAATCTGAAGCAACAGGAGGAAAAATCCGACGTGATTAGATTCTGCGGTAAGAAGACTACCTTCTCTTACGACGACAACTAATAGAAGAAGATGAAGAAGCACTTTGGTGTTTTTAACTTTTGATACATTGTAACTTGTTTATCTTACTTCGGTTTTTCTTATGTTCTAGTTAAGTTTGTCTAAACGTACGTTAAATTATGCTTAATTTTGGATGGTTTGGTAATTGGAATTAACTGTACATCATGCCTTTATTATTTACCTAAGTAAGAGCCGTATATGATTTCACTACAAGAAAACACGCTTTTGCAACAGACAATATCCCTCAAAAATTTGCTATGGATTTGCGGGTCATTTGCTACGAAGACGAGTACCCTAGCAAATCCCTCGCAAATTTGCGATTAATTTGAGAGGAGGAAACACTCCCTCACAAATCTATCGCAGATTTGCAACTCATTAGCGAGTAATTTATCCGTAGCAAATTTGCGAGGAAGAAGTGAGAAATTTGTGAGGTCATTCGGGGTTTAGGGTTTAGGGTTTAGGATTTAGGGTTTAGGGTTTGAGCTTAGGTTTAATTTTAAAGTGAAGTTCCCAGTAAACATCAAGAGACAAAAAACATTTAAGATGTTGACATGTGTAAAGAAACTTTGACGTGAAGACACGAAAGATATATATATATATATATATATATATATATAAAAATCAATATGTGATTTACTTTCATTATGAACATGAGACCAAGTGTTAAATTTTTTTGATCAGCAATTGCAATCTAGAGTCCATAGTCTACTGATCACCAAGTATACGAACAATGAACTTTCCAAAACATAGGAAATAATAGAGAATGTATCACTAAGAAAATAAATTTGATGCAAAAGAATATATATGTTTGCGAGGGATATGCGACAGATTTCTAACATAGCCTCGCAGATCCCTCGCAATTTGCAAGGGATGTGCGATGAACCTTAGCTAATCCCTCGGTAAATCCTCACGGTTCCCTCGCAATTTGATCTTTTATAGGCAAATTAAAGAAGAGCATTACTTACCAACATCAAGAGACACAAAATTTTGGAGATTAAGGAATATATTTGCATATGCTAAAAATTGCTAAGATGTTTAAATAAATTTGTGAGGTCATTCGGGGTTTAAGGTTTAGGGTTTAGGATTTATAAGGGTTAATGGTTTAGGGTTTGAGTTTAGGTTTAGGGTTTAGGGTTTATAATGGTTAATGGTTTAGGAATATATTGGCATATGCTGAAAATTGCTAAGATGTTTAAATAAATTTGTGAGGTCAGTAAGAAAATTAATTTGATGCAAAAGAATATATACAGAGCCTCGTAGATCCCTTGCAATTTGCAAGGGATGTACGATGTACCCTAGCTAATCTCTCGCTAAATCCTCACGGTTCCCTCGCAATTTGATCTTAAAGAAGAGCATTACTTACCAACATCAAGGGAGATGTATTCAAATTATGATTTTGTGAGATTTTGTGGGATTTATGATATTTTGGATTTTAAAAGATTTACAGTGAGTTTTTAAGGTATTTTGGTGGATTCATTATTATTTCCTATTTTTTAAAAACAAATTAGTTTAGGATTTGATGAGATTTGGTGAGACTTAAAAATAGGATTTTGATTGATTTAAAGAGATTCTCACACAAAACACATTGTTCATCAATTTTTTAAACAGATTCATCCTCCATACGTAATAGTCATATTTGTCTAACAAAGTCATAATAATAAACAATAATAACAGAGTCATCCTCTCGTTGCTTTCGAACACTCTCGTTGACAAACCCACTTTCGAACACTTTCAATTTAAATCCAGAAACGTGAGCTTCAGTGCTCCAAATTAAATATTTAATTTGATCTGAACAGCATAACACAAAGATTTAAATTGAAAAGTACGAACAGCATAACACAAATATTTAAATTGAAAATTCATAACATAGTTTAAAGATAAATTAAAGCATTGCATCATGGCCCCATATTCATAGCAGCATCTGCCCACATATGTGTAGCTATTGTTACTTTCCAGTTATTAGCATGAACTCTTTGTTGTTCTTGAGTACCATGAAGCTCTTCATCCGCATTATTTTCACCATCAAGACCACTTTCTTCAACATCATTTTCTTTGAGAAGAAACACATCCGAGCGACATTCTTTACGAAGATAGTTATGTAAAACAACACATGCAAAAACTAACTCTGCTTGTATTTTATACGGAAAGGGTGGTGAATATTTGAAGATAAGAAATCTTGATTTGAAGATGTCGAAAATCCTCTCTACTACATTTCGCAAACTAGAATGAGGATGATTGAACAACTCATTTTGATTTACAGGATCTTTTCCTTGCCCTCTAAAGTCTTGGAGATGATACTGAGTACTTCGAAATGGAGCTAAAAAATTACGACGATTGGCGAATCCACAATCAACTAAATAAAATTTTCCTGAAATTTTATAAAGCACATAAATAGAAGTGAGATAAAAAAATCAAATAAATAACAAATTCTTGTTTTTTAAATCATAATGTAAATGACATACCTTCAGGAGGAACTGTTAACTTGTCAGTGCTTCTGGTTAAAACATCATGTAAAACTTTTGAGTCATGAGCTGAACCTTCCCATCCACTAACAGCATATATAAATTCTAAATCAAAATTACATGCAGCTAAAACATTTTGCGATAATTGTCCTTTTCGGTTACGATAAGGAGCTGTTTCTTTTCCAGATATCATTGCAGGGATATGTATTCCATCAATAGCCACACAATCCTTAAATAAACAAAAACAAAATATTAAAATTTTGAGAGTTAACTAAAAAAAAACAACAAGAAATCACATACCTTAAAATAAGGATAAAATCGTGTACTGTCTTTTATTTTTGTGGGTCCTGCAAGCCCGGGTTTTGCCATGTAGCTTGGAGCAAGTGCGTTTAACATCTTCATAATTGTGTGAAAAATCTTGACCTTTCGAATATAGCTTCAGCATTGATATACCTTGCATTTTGACCAACGATAATAAAAAATGTTGCAAGCATTTCTTAACCTGAAACATTTCTTGTGTCTCTTAAACCCATCTTCACTCTAAAAATGTTGCATAGCTTTAGGAATGGCTCTGGATACATATGATATAGCCGTCAGAATTGGTCACGATCTTTAACTAGCGCATATCGTATGTATTCATTACCAAGTCTTGTTGTTGGTTTTCTGATCTGGCGTTGTATCTGTGGATAAAAATAACGGATTTTTGCAACGATGGACAAAAGCAATAACATTATGTATATTATAGAAGAAAAAAGAGAATCAGATCATTTAAACCTTTCATCTTATCTTTTTGTCATGTCTTACCTTTTTTTTTCTTCTTCTTTAGTTAAAATAATATAAGAGACTAGATATTTCATGTTTGGTCTCTAAATCTGGTTTATAAATCTCATGGCTTTTGTCCGTTTTGATACTTTTTTTTTGAATTAAGGCCTTTTTTTAGTACCGCTTCGGGTCCATGTAACTCTTGGCACGGCTCTGGGGTTCGCTTCCAGGAATTGAGTCCACGATCTCTATTTATCAAGATGTACATTAACACAAACGAAACCTAAAAGCAAAGAGAATATTTTTCTCCCATAAAGAAATAGAAAACTAACATAAAGCCTAAGTGGAAAATAAGTAAACACCAAAACCGACACCACCGTAACTTGTTGGGCAAGTAACTCAACACCGAAGCCCAACAATAATGTAAAACAGCTTTCTGACAAAGCCCTTGAATGAAAAAATTATAAGTAAACAGATTCGGTAAAACACCTCTTTTGATAACTTTATCAAGTAGTTTTTCACTCTCCTTAACATCTCCCTTCTTACAAAGAACATGTAGAAGCTTGTTAAACGTACTAACGCAAAGCGCAACACCCGATCCAAGCATCTTCCCAAACAACTCATACGCCTCATACTTAAAACCCTCCTCATAAAACCCACCAACCACCGTGCAATAAGCAACCACATTCATCTCACAGCCTAGAGAAGACATATTGTTAAGAAGCCTCAAAGCAGCGTGAGGCCGACTCGTCTTACAAAAAGACTTCATCCTAATCGTAAAGGAGTACACATCATGCTTAATCCCTCTATCATGCATCCTCATATACACCTTGTGAGCTTGATCAAAGTAACCACTATTAACCAATATACTCATAATAGCATTATAAGAGAAAACCGTAAGCTGACAATCATAAAAATCCATCCTTTCAAACACATTCACAGCTTCCTGAACTTTACCTTTCCTACCATAGTTCTTCATTGTGCCAACATAAACACCTTCAAGTATATGGTTAGAAACATTAAGACGCATATCCACAAAAACCTCTTCCATAGCTTCGAATCTCCCATGAAGGCCAAGCTTTTCAATCACGCTGCGGTAAGTAGATAAAGTATGCTTGAAACCATCCTCTTTCTTCATCAAATTGAACATTTCCAATGCTTTCATTGGATCCCTCTGACATTTTATAACTGCAGTTACATGTCTCGGAAGCAGTGGAGGACCCATTAAGGAGAAATAATCGTAACATAACCTAATCCCTAAAAATCCAGAAACTTTGATTTCGTTTCACAAAGACATTTTAGCAAAGAGACAGAAGAACCCTAGAAAAGTTTTAAGTAAGATTGAAAAGATTATAAAAATCAGAAAAGACAGATTCTTTCTCACTCAGGAGAGGAACCGGAAAACAATTGCAATGGGATTGTAAAATTCACCGACGAAACTACAACGGCTACTATACGCCGGTACTGGTAGGACTAACGTGTCTAGTTCGGTCATACCTTTGGCTCAGCGGTATCATCCTTGATCTCTAACAAGTTTATTTCTCTTGTTAATAGCACAGACGAAGCAGGCTGGAGTCTCCTGTTACAGGAAACAATACTTTTGTGATATCATCCTCGATCTCGTCATTTGTTCTTCTTTGTTTTTTAACCAATCCTTCAAAAACACACCCTGAAGGTGAGATTTTTTAAATAGGATTTTCCTTACAAAAATGTATCCAAAGTCTCTCACAATCACTATTATGTTTTTCTAAAGAAATAAAGAATTTAGTTTTGAATAACAGTGGATTTGTTATGATTTTTGCAAATTGTTGATTAAATAACAGTGGATTGTAAGTGATTTTGAATGATTTTTAACAAATTTCATATACAATAACAATGGATTTGAGATGTGATTTTAAAATCACTAGTTGAATAACAGTGGATTTTTAAAAAATCACAAATCCCACAAAATCTTGTTTTGAATACACCCCCCCAAGAGAACTAGCTGATTGAGTTTAAATGGATTATTTTTGTTTCTTTAGCTTTTGGTTGAGTATATTTTAATGTTGGTATGGAAAATGAATTTGATTAAAAGTTTAAGGGTGCGAGGGATTCGCGATGGACTTCTGATTGGGCCTTGCAGATCCCTCGCAAAGTTGGTGTATTTTAATTGGTCAATTTGTCGGTAGTTGCGACCGGTTTGCGAGGGATCCTAGTTATTCCGTCGCAATATCTGCGAGAGAGTTAAGAGAGCACAAAATATTTATATATACAACCGATCGATGGTTTGAGCGAAGCTCAAACTCACTCTCACAAACCCTAATCTCTCTAATCTTCTCCCTAATCTCTCTTTCTTCTTCGTCTTCTCCGGCAAACCCTAGCCGATCTTCTCATTATCTCAATCCCTAATCTCTCTCCGTCAAACCCTAATCGGCTCCTCTTTCTCTTCTCCGTCAACCCCTAATCGGATCCGTTAAATCCCTAATCTTTGTCTTCTCTGTCTTCTTTGTCTCCGTCAAACCCTAATCGGCTCTTCTCCGTCAATGTATTAACCCTAATCTCTTTTTTTCTTTGTTTCTATCCTCCTCGTCACAACCCTAATCTCTCTTTCTTCTTTGTTTTCTCCGTCAAACCCGAACCCTAATCAGCTTTGTCTTCTCCGTCGTCGCCGCTCTTCTCCGTCAAGGTATTAACCCTAATCTATCTTTGTTTTCTTATTTCAATTGTTTTTATTTCAATTGTTTCTAATCTCTCTTAGATCTGATTAAATTGATTTTGATTTTCTTGTAGATGTTCAATGGCAATGATTACACAAGGTTCCTGTCTGATCAATGTGTACCCGCTAACCGTACACGGACTCCCACCGGTTCTACTTCTCGCCGTTCAACTTTGCAACCACTACCTCAGACGCCGTCTTATCATACTCCTTCTCCTTCACCCTCGAATGCGAATCTTGGCTCTGGGGAGCATCCGGAGGTGTCTCCACCCGCTCGTTCGTCTTCCACAGGAGCTTCTACACGTCTCAACAATCTTACACTGGAAGAGTTACTCGATAGTCCTGGGCGTGGAGGTTTAACGAAGCTTGATCCGGCGTCGACCTCCAGAAACTCTCTGGTAAGCTCAATAGTCCTGTCCAATTATTTAAAGTTTTTAATGATAGTTGCACGATAGTTACACTTGAATGATAGTTGCCTGTTGAATGATAGTTGCATGTTGAAATTGAAACCGAGTCATTCTTCATTTAATCTGAATCATTCTTCATAGTTGCATGTTGTATTTTCATTCCGAATGATTCACTCCTTTCATTGTGTATTTTGTTTGTAGGTTTGCCCAAGATTCCTATGTTGCCGCAACTGTTCGAAGCATCTTTGAAAGAGATTTTAAAGAGCCTCATGCCAATTAGACACAGACACCAACTACAGTGGTAGACCGTTGGTATGAATCTTTTGCGGTAAGTCACGACTTGTTTGCTACTTTACAATATGTTTTGTTTGTCGTTTTTAAACCAAATACTAATTTACTTTTTTTTTTGGAAGCAAATATATAATTGGGATCGTTTATGAATATATAATTGGGATCGTTCCATAAACGATAGATTTAGGAAGGAGTTTGAAGACAAGCTTAAGGACAGGATGTGTGATCAAGTGTCCAGGTGGAAGTTAAAGTGGAAACTGAAAGGTGATGAGGCAAAGCCACGGTGGATTGATCCTCAGGTATGGGTGGTCTTGTTAAATATTGGCTTGATCCCAAATCAGAAGTCAAGAGTACCAACAGCCGGAATGCTCGATATCATGATCCTGATGGCACCGGCATATATAAGCACTGCTCAGGCCAAACCTCTTTTAAAGCTCGTGCTCGCAAACATGTAAGTGTTTAGTCATTCTTTTTCAGCAGCATTGACCTTGTGGACAATCAAGACACTAATCATCTCTCTATTTCTGTGTTTCAGTGTGAGCTAACTGGTGAGTTAACTCCTGATTTTGTACGCATCCTAAAAGAGACTCATCGAAAGCATGATGGAACTTTTACAGATGGAAAGTCTGAGTCTCTGTTCAATGAGGTGTCGTCCAAGATTCAAGAGTTGGAATCTGAGCTTTGTATAATGGAGAGAGCACTGCTTCTGGTGGGGTGCCCATTCATGTCAAAAACAAAATTTACACATCGGTAAGTTGTCTATTTTATGTACTTTGAATGTCTTTGTTTTTGTTTGAGTTTTTTGTTTGTCTTTGAAGTTTATTGTTGTGTTGTTGTTTTGGTGGTAGGTTGCTCCAAAGAAGAAAACAAGATTTATGGGGTTGGTTGTTTGCAGTTTGAAGCATCCTCTAGCAGCATCGGTCCACCGCCTATGTCTCCGGCTAATAATCCGGTTCTTTTGGCTCAGAAGCTAGCTGCCGCTGAGGAATGTATTCAAACTCAGGCGACTCAAATCCGACTAAGTGCAGAGAGGATGCATAGCTATGATGCATACTTCGAGTATCTCGCTGAAAAGGATCCAGAATTTGCTGCCAAGTTTCGGAACCCGACACCGACCAACCCAGAAGCCGGAGAACAGGGCTACACCGATGAAACTGTTAACTCCGATAGAGGAACCAGAACAAGAAACATCACCTCTCTCTCTGAAACTTTTTAAACTCTTCCTTTAATCCTAGTGTTTTGTAATGTAAATTTTTTTTTTAAAAAATTTTTAATTTCATTTGAGTTGGAATTTTTTTTTTTTTTTTATTTGATTAAGAATTTTAATTCTATTCCCAATTCTGAGTTGAAATTAAAAGAGAAAATTATCAAATATGCCATGTACAGTACAATTTTTTTTAAGAAATGCCACTTTCAATTTAACCTTTTCTAAAATGCCATAGGACCCATTTTGATCCACTAAAAATGACAAAACTATCCTGATATTATCATTCTTTTTTTCTCATATCTCATCTCTCATCTCTCTCTATCTTCTTCCCTCATCTTTCTTTCTTAAATAACAAGGAAATCATTTCATGGATTTGAAAAGTTTTTCTGATGACTGTTTCATCATAATCACTTCACCAGAGATAGATAGGAACCAGATTGTAACAGCAGAGACCGAATCAGTGAAGAGGCGTTTACAGATGGTGGAGCAACAATGATATCCCATATCTCTCACCTTCAACTATTCATCTTCTTCCATCTCTCTCTCTCAAAACCTCCATATCTCTTTAAGTTTCTTATGTTTGTTTCATTCTCTATACAACTTTACTGGACCAGATCTATAATTTGACCCGTTATTTTTTTTGATGGACCAGATTCGTTGGAAGAGATGGTGGACCAGATCCGGTGGATCATATTCGATCTGAAATATGTTCATTTGTTATTTTCTAACTTTTTGTCAATTGTGCAGATATACTGCCATAAGTGATAGATTAGAGGATGACAATAAGTAATGCACCTCCACAAGACATCATCCATGTTCCAGCCAAGTTTTACTCTATGAATATTTGTCTTTCAATGGATCAGATCTGGTCTACTTAATATGTTCATTTCCTAACTTGTTGTCTATCCTGTTTTTCATTTTGATGGACAACTAATCATGATTTATAATCAGATGTAATAACATGTAATAGCTTTTGTTCTATCTATATTTTGACATTTGTCTATTTGTTTTACTACTTTCATTACTTACAACTTCACTTCTACTACTTGCACTATTTGATGGACAACAGCAAACATTGCACTTATTGTCTATTATAACTTTATGTTGTCCATCGTAATAGCTTGATGGACTATAATAGAACAGACAATAACATGTCCTTATTAATTAGAAATACCCAAAAATCCTTTTTTTCTCTCATTTTTTAACTTAAAAGGTATTTTAGTCTTTTCTTCATGTGGCATTTTCAAAAAAGAAATAATGAAAATGACATTTTTCATAGCTTTAATTAGGAAAGTGGCATTTCTCACTAAATTCCCAAACTAAAATTTCATTTAATTTTAATTCAATTTCAATTGAAATTAAGATAAAATTTTAATTTCAATTCAATTTTAATTCTATTACAAATTGTAATTTAATTCTAATTCCATTTTAATCCAGCTTGCAACGTATTTGCGATAGATTAAGTTTCTCGCAAATTGCTTCTGATTTGCGAGTCAAGAGATTTCTCGCAAACTGCTAGTAATGTGCGAGGAAAGACATCCTCACAAATTGCGAGGTAATTTGCAAGGGAAAAAATTCCTCACAAAAGTTGCGAGGGATTTACGATATTTGCAATTTGCGAGACGCGATTTGCGAGGAATTTTTGTGCCTCGCAAATCTCTTGTGATTGTTGATTTGAAAGGGAATTGCGATGTATTGTTCCATCGCAAATCGATTGTTTTCTTGTAGTGTTTGTACTGGTTGAGTTGAGAAAACCATGCATAATCTTCCAGCCACATATTTTTTTTTTTTTTTTTGGAAAAAAAAAANATGTAATAGCTTTTGTTCTATCTATATTTTGACATTTGTCTATTTGTTTTACTACTTTCATTACTTACAACTTCACTTCTACTACTTGCACTATTTGATGGACAACAGCAAACATTGCACTTATTGTCTATTATAACTTTATGTTGTCCATCGTAATAGCTTGATGGACTATAATAGAACAGACAATAACATGTCCTTATTAATTAGAAATACCCAAAAATCCTTTTTTTCTCTCATTTTTTAACTTAAAAGGTATTTTAGTCTTTTCTTCATGTGGCATTTTCAAAAAAGAAATAATGAAAATGACATTTTTCATAGCTTTAATTAGGAAAGTGGCATTTCTCACTAAATTCCCAAACTAAAATTTCATTTAATTTTAATTCAATTTCAATTGAAATTAAGATAAAATTTTAATTTCAATTCAATTTTAATTCTATTACAAATTGTAATTTAATTCTAATTCCATTTTAATCCAGCTTGCAACGTATTTGCGATAGATTAAGTTTCTCGCAAATTGCTTCTGATTTGCGAGTCAAGAGATTTCTCGCAAACTGCTAGTAATGTGCGAGGAAAGACATCCTCACAAATTGCGAGGTAATTTGCAAGGGAAAAAATTCCTCACAAAAGTTGCGAGGGATTTACGATATTTGCAATTTGCGAGACGCGATTTGCGAGGAATTTTTGTGCCTCGCAAATCTCTTGTGATTGTTGATTTGAAAGGGAATTGCGATGTATTGTTCCATCGCAAATCGATTGTTTTCTTGTAGTGTTTGTACTGGTTGAGTTGAGAAAACCATGCATAATCTTCCAGCCACTTTTTTTTTTTTTTTTTTTGGACAAACAAGACTTTCATTCACTTAAAACCTCATAAGAGGGAAGTTCATACAACTGAAAGTTAAGAAAATACAAAGCAAATAAAGATAGTTGTTCCATGAGTTTTCCAAGAAGGTGCTGAGCTTTGAAAAGTGTGTAGTGCTTGAAGAATCTGTTGGGACCATAGCGGAATCGACTATGAAGACGGGCTTCGCGAGTTCCTTGACCAACAAGTGGTCATAGACGGCTCGAGCAATATATGCAACTGAGCTTTTAGAAGAGTGCTCCACAGGGGATACACAAGGTAGGGTTCTCGTCACTAAGAGAAGGCTCAAGAACAATCGTTCAAGGTTTTCCACACTTTTAAGACCAAATCTCAAAACTGTTGGTGAAGCTACAAAAGGGGATCGCAAGTGATATGTGTAGGACAGTAACAGAGCAGGTAGGTCCTCCCTCACATGAAGCCATCGGCCATGAAGATTAAGGAATTCTACACAAAGCTTGTAGTCTGTTCTACACTCCAAAGATAATACAAACCCAAGCTTAATCTCTAGTGGTGATAGGTGGGGAATGGGTTCAAGGGTTATAGGCAGCGGGTTCAACAATTGAGTCAGGTTCAAACATATAGCTACACATTGCAAACATCCGACCAGAGCTAATAAAATGTCCTCGACGCATAAATCTATCAAACCATTCTAAAGACGCCAATGTTCTGTTACTGAGGAGCCCTCAACTTGACCAAGCAGAAGTAATGGGTGCTAAAGAGGGTGAGCTTGATATAAACTTATCGACCTTGGATTTGGGTGGGTTCATACTCGGTTCAAGGCCAGGAAAAGGGGCAATGGCTTGATATGCATCATAACAGATAATAATCACGATTCCACAAAGCTGCAATCTTAGACTTATACCCGGTGACAAAAGGAGTGCAACATCCATATGGTTATGAGGATTGATTAACCTAGTCTTCCCTAAAGGCAGAGTTTCTATGACCGAATGGGAGACATTTCTCTCCATTATCAAGCAAACACGAATCTGAGAAAATCTAAGCAGAGCAGTTGAAAGTTCAGACCTGGATATGGGCCACGGAGGGGTTAATGGGCCATAAGGATAATCGAGGTCCATCCTAGTAAACCCTAGGGTTAGTACAGTTGGGAGAAGGGAGNGAAAGTTAAGAAAATACAAAGCAAATAAAGATAGTTGTTCCATGAGTTTTCCAAGAAGGTGCTGAGCTTTGAAAAGTGTGTAGTGCTTGAAGAATCTGTTGGGACCATAGCGGAATCGACTATGAAGACGGGCTTCGCGAGTTCCTTGACCAACAAGTGGTCATAGACGGCTCGAGCAATATATGCAACTGAGCTTTTAGAAGAGTGCTCCACAGGGGATACACAAGGTAGGGTTCTCGTCACTAAGAGAAGGCTCAAGAACAATCGTTCAAGGTTTTCCACACTTTTAAGACCAAATCTCAAAACTGTTGGTGAAGCTACAAAAGGGGATCGCAAGTGATATGTGTAGGACAGTAACAGAGCAGGTAGGTCCTCCCTCACATGAAGCCATCGGCCATGAAGATTAAGGAATTCTACACAAAGCTTGTAGTCTGTTCTACACTCCAAAGATAATACAAACCCAAGCTTAATCTCTAGTGGTGATAGGTGGGGAATGGGTTCAAGGGTTATAGGCAGCGGGTTCAACAATTGAGTCAGGTTCAAACATATAGCTACACATTGCAAACATCCGACCAGAGCTAATAAAATGTCCTCGACGCATAAATCTATCAAACCATTCTAAAGACGCCAATGTTCTGTTACTGAGGAGCCCTCAACTTGACCAAGCAGAAGTAATGGGTGCTAAAGAGGGTGAGCTTGATATAAACTTATCGACCTTGGATTTGGGTGGGTTCATACTCGGTTCAAGGCCAGGAAAAGGGGCAATGGCTTGATATGCATCATAACAGATAATAATCACGATTCCACAAAGCTGCAATCTTAGACTTATACCCGGTGACAAAAGGAGTGCAACATCCATATGGTTATGAGGATTGATTAACCTAGTCTTCCCTAAAGGCAGAGTTTCTATGACCGAATGGGAGACATTTCTCTCCATTATCAAGCAAACACGAATCTGAGAAAATCTAAGCAGAGCAGTTGAAAGTTCAGACCTGGATATGGGCCACGGAGGGGTTAATGGGCCATAAGGATAATCGAGGTCCATCCTAGTAAACCCTAGGGTTAGTACAGTTGGGAGAAGGGAGCAAGAGTCGCCGCTGGTTTGAAGGATCGGAGTGGCATGCGGCGATGAGGCATCCTGTTGGGCTATCCACCAGCTTATAAGCTCGCCGTGTGTCATCGGCGTTCCCACTGGACAAAGCACATCTGATGGTCCAAGAGAAGCTCTTGCCATCAACGAAATCTGGTCGGAAGGGGACAGTGGTGGTGCCGATGCTTGTCCAGATCTAGAGCCAAAGGATGTAGTGATGAATTCTTGCTCAGATGTATGAGATGAGAAACGGCTGGACTGTTTTGAAGCTTCTGAAATAGGGTTCACGAGCGGATATGCATCCGAGATCTGGTTCAGATCGGAATTTGTAGAGTACCNAAGATTAAGGAATTCTACACAAAGCTTGTAGTCTGTTCTACACTCCAAAGATAATACAAACCCAAGCTTAATCTCTAGTGGTGATAGGTGGGGAATGGGTTCAAGGGTTATAGGCAGCGGGTTCAACAATTGAGTCAGGTTCAAACATATAGCTACACATTGCAAACATCCGACCAGAGCTAATAAAATGTCCTCGACGCATAAATCTATCAAACCATTCTAAAGACGCCAATGTTCTGTTACTGAGGAGCCCTCAACTTGACCAAGCAGAAGTAATGGGTGCTAAAGAGGGTGAGCTTGATATAAACTTATCGACCTTGGATTTGGGTGGGTTCATACTCGGTTCAAGGCCAGGAAAAGGGGCAATGGCTTGATATGCATCATAACAGATAATAATCACGATTCCACAAAGCTGCAATCTTAGACTTATACCCGGTGACAAAAGGAGTGCAACATCCATATGGTTATGAGGATTGATTAACCTAGTCTTCCCTAAAGGCAGAGTTTCTATGACCGAATGGGAGACATTTCTCTCCATTATCAAGCAAACACGAATCTGAGAAAATCTAAGCAGAGCAGTTGAAAGTTCAGACCTGGATATGGGCCACGGAGGGGTTAATGGGCCATAAGGATAATCGAGGTCCATCCTAGTAAACCCTAGGGTTAGTACAGTTGGGAGAAGGGAGCAAGAGTCGCCGCTGGTTTGAAGGATCGGAGTGGCATGCGGCGATGAGGCATCCTGTTGGGCTATCCACCAGCTTATAAGCTCGCCGTGTGTCATCGGCGTTCCCACTGGACAAAGCACATCTGATGGTCCAAGAGAAGCTCTTGCCATCAACGAAATCTGGTCGGAAGGGGACAGTGGTGGTGCCGATGCTTGTCCAGATCTAGAGCCAAAGGATGTAGTGATGAATTCTTGCTCAGATGTATGAGATGAGAAACGGCTGGACTGTTTTGAAGCTTCTGAAATAGGGTTCACGAGCGGATATGCATCCGAGATCTGGTTCAGATCGGAATTTGTAGAGTACCGATTAACTCTTCTGTCGGTAAAGTAACCCTTGGAACAGAAGAGTTCTTGGAGAATTTCGTTTGGATTTTTAGGGAAGGAGAGATTAGAGATAGAGAAAAGGAACAGAGCAAAGCTTATGTAAGTAGCAGAAGGATTAAAGAGATCTGTCACCCCCCGACGCCGGCGACCAGAGGTCTCACCGGCGCCGGAAGGCATGTTTGAGAAAGGGGTATCGATTCCCGTGTCTGGGAGCTTTTTAAGGTATTTAGTAGGTATATTTTAAGACATTAAAAATTCCAGCCACAGATTTACATTCTCATTTTTAGTCTTAACTTAATTCAGTCTTTCTTCATATCTTTCACCAAAGTGAAAAAGAGTAGTACTCAAGACCGAGACACTAGCTTGACGATCACCTTTGTACATACATATACTTCAAACTTACTATGAAAAATAGATGAAATTTCGGGAATCATGAATGATCCAATTTATGTTACATGTTTATATATATTTACAGTTTTGAAAACAAATCTTGTTTTTTAAGAACTAATTTAATATATGTAAAGTATACACTATGCCCATCAAAGGTATGTCTGCTGCATAGGAAAAGAAGTATTTCGTGTCGGTTATAAATGGTTGGTTCATACACTCATACACTAATTAATATAGAAATTTCATATACTTTTGTTTGTAATTAAGAAAGTCGTACGACGACTCGTTAATAACATAACTTAGGGCTCGTAATTTATCACAAAATACATTACTTTGTAATTCTGTTTAAGAAAAAACCCGTGACAGACAATACTTTCCTCCCGTCCGGCATTTTTTTTTTTTTTAACGTCTTTTATAAGAAAATCATTGTTTTACATAATCTTGGAAAAGCTCCCTCCTTAAATACATTGGAGGGTAGTAGTTTACACAAAAAGATTCATGTTGTAGATGAGCTTGTTTTGCTAATCTATCAGCAGCCTGATTGCACTCTCTTCGGACTAGCGAGAAAGATATATCAGTGAATATATCCGTCCAACTGCGGATATCGACTAGGAGATGCTCCATAGTTATATTTGTGTTTCGTTGATGTAAAAGATCATCCAGAGCCTTACAGTCACCCTCGATAATTACCTGTCGGAAACCTCGACACCAAGTCGATTGAAGGGCATAAAGCAGAGCTAGTCCCTCGGTTTCCAAAGGAGTAGATGCTTGCTTCATCTTTGAATTTCCGGATAATAGATACGTACCTTTATGGCCAGTCTGCCGGTTTTTGCTCAGAAACTGCCCCCACGATGTGGGATGGGATCCATTTGCATTGGCGGTTGAGCGGTTTTCCATTCCTCCACTTCCCCAATTTTCGATTATCCCGAATTCTTCTCATATAAACCGCTTTACAGTTACAAACACCACTATTTATACCCACCGGGAATTCGATGTCAACCTCAACTCTCTTTTGCTTTCCCAATACAAATCGTTTTCCTCCTTTTCTATCTCTATCCCCCTGACATAAAAATGGATGACCCAAATGGGAATGCTGCTGCTACTTTTGAAATTCCGACAAATCTCTGTCAAGAAGCCACTCGAGTCTCGCAATTCAGCCTCCTTGTCCGTCCAGCAAACTCCCGAAGACAAAACCTTCGTGCAATGATCCGTTTCTTTCCGCGACTTTGGGGTATGGATAACACTGTTACTGGTAGGGTTATCGAACATGGGCGTACTCAGTTCCTGTTTCCATCCAATGAAGCCCTACAACTAGTGTACTGTCGGGGTCCCTGGAGTTTCAATGAGTGGATGGTGGCCATGGAACCTTGGCAACTCAATCTGCCAGATGCAAATCCCACCAATATAAATTTCTGGATCCAAATCCGTGGTATCCCCTTGCGGTTCTTCACACCACCAATGGTTCGCTATATTGCAGGAACACTGGGGATAATTGTGGAGTCGGAGATAGAGGACGTCGCTGGTGGCAATGCTGAATTTGCCCGCGTCTGCATTCAGTGGCCCTTGGATCAACCTGTGATCTTTACGCGGAGGTTCCGTTTTGGTGATGATTGGGCTCTGCTCTCCTTCCGTTATGAACGATTGCGGAACTACTGCTTCAGATGTCATTCTCTCAGACATGACATCTCTGAGTGCACTGCAGAACATGAGGCCGAAGATGTTCACCATCCTCCTCCAGAGCAAAATGCAATGGTTAATGCTGCTGTTTTTCCTGTTCAACCTCAACCACATCTACATGAACTCCCTGCTCCACCCGACAATGCCCAAATTCAACATCAGGCACGGCTGGCATTACCGCCACCACCACAACAACAAGTTATCTTGTCAGAACTTGTTCCAATTAATGGTCAATTGATCTCTATTGGCGACCTCCGCAGCCTCTACCACAACTACACAGCATCAGCAGATCCATCAGAAGCAGAGGCAAGACGTAGAGGTCTTATTGTCGTATTGGAGCATACGGGCAACAGAATCCTTGAAGCGGTGACAAGACCAATTCCATTGCCATCACTCAATCAACGTAAGCGCCGTCATGTGTATTCACCGATGGATGCAAGTTCTTCTTCTGCTAACGGAGGCGCGGCGGGCCCGGTACCGCCAGACGTCCCATGAGGATAGCCAGTTGGAATTGTCAGGGGATGGGGAAGTCTCCTACAGTTCGACGCCTAAAAGAGATTTGTCGCCAACATTTCTTGGACGCAATCTTCCTCATTGAAACAAAACAATCAACTAGCTATGTTTCTGATATTGCAGTTTCTTTAGGTTTCCCTAAGTATTGTATTGTTCCGCCTCAAGGGCTCAGTGGAGGGTTAGCTTTGATTTGGAAGAATACAATTGATGTTTCCATTTTGTACCAAGATGCAAGACTTGTAGATTGCTATGTTAATGATAAAATATCTACTTTCTACTTGTCTTGTGTTTATGGGCACCCTGATCCACAATTTCGATCGGAGTTATGGGAACGTTTACAACAATATGCAGCTAACAGAGATGAAGCGTGGTTAATGATTGGGGACTTCAACCAAATTATGAGTAATAGCGAAAAGATTGGTGTCCATGACCGAGATGAAAACACTTTCAGAGATTTCAAAGACATGCTGAGTATCTGTGATATGGTTGATTTGAAACACACAGGCAATAAATTTAGTTGGAGTGGTCAATGCAGTATAGTAAGGGATGGAATCCGATCAAAGGAACTAATACAGTGCTGTCTGGACAGAGCTCTTGCAAATACAGAATGGTTCTCTGCTTTTCCTGCTTCTATGTCAACGTTCCTCGAGCCTATTGAATCAGATCATCGGCCCGTTATTGTAGATATACAGTCAGAAATAAGAGTTAAACAGGGTTTATTCCGTTATGATCACCGGTTAGGGAAAAGAGAAGGCTTTATTCAAGCAATGAAAGAAGACTGGAACAACCTCCCTCATGATCGCAGCTTTACAGATAAGCTCAAGATCTTACGGAAAAAGATCTCCACTTGGAAATGTTCCAATCAGACAAATTCTGCAGTTGAAATTAAGCAGCTCAAAGAACAGCTAGAAACAGAGTTTCAGCAAGCTCATCCAGATGGTACGCGTATTCAGGCAATTAAGAGGTCTTTGAACATTGCTTATTTGCACGAAGAGATTTATTGGAGGCAAAAAAGTCGAGCACAATGGCTCAATGAAGGGGATCGTAATACCTCTTATTTCCATGGAAGCGCTAAATCTAGAAAAGCATGGAATCGCATGGTTTCAATTCATGATCTTCATGGCATTGAACATATAGGAGATGATAAGGTGTCTTTGGTTGCTACAAAATATTTTGAAGATCAGTATAAAAAAGAAGTTCACGCTTGTTGGGGTTCTTTCTTTGATCATGTTGCTACTCCGGTCACTGATGTTATGAATCTTTCGCTTACTCAAGTGGTGACAGATGATGAGATTAAAGGAGCAGCTTTTGATATTAATGGAGATCGAGCACCAAGCCCGGACGGTATGACAGGCCACTTTTATCAACAATTTTGGGAGGTCATTGGTGCTGACGTTACTGCAGAGATTAAGAGTTTCTTTCAAACCAATCTCATGCCACCACAACTCAACCGGACACACATTTGCCTCATTCCTAAGATAGACCAACCAAAAGAGATGAGTGATTACCGCGCCATAAGCCTCTGCAATGTCTCCTATAAGATTATTTCAAAGATCCTTACTAATAGACTGAAGACAATATTACCAGAGATCATCTCAATGGAGCAAACAGCATTTGTACCAGGTCGACATATTACTGATAATATATTGGTAGCTCATGAGTTGCTACATTCACTCAAGGTCAGAAAACGTCAGTCTCAATGTTATATGGCGATCAAGACAGACATTAGTAAAGCGTATGACCGTCTGGACTGGGATTTTCTAGAGGAAACAATGGTTCAACTGGGTTTCAGTCAGATATGGATCACCTGGATTACGTCAATGGTTCGATCAGTTACCTATTCTGTTCTTGTGAATGGAAGTCCATATGGTGAAATTATTCCACAAAGAGGTATCCGTCAAGGTGACCCTATTTCTCCATATATGTTCCTCCTATGCGCAGAAATGCTGACTCAGAAGATACGTCACGAGGAAACTAAAGGCAATATACGAGGACTATCAATCAGTAATAATGGTCCACGGGTTAGTCATCTTCTTTTCGCGGATGATTCATTATTCTTCTGTCAAGCAAATTCAAAGAATAGTCGATGTCTTGCACGAATACTTCAACAATATGGCGATCTATCCGGTCAACGGGTTAACCTCAACAAATCTTCTATTACCTTTGGTGCGAGAGTGGACGATTTTCATAAAAGAGCTGTTCAACGCCATATAAAAATCACAAACAGGGGAGGCTGTGGCAAGTATCTGGGATTGCCAGAAGAATTTACAAGGAAAAAGGTTCAGATGTTTGAGTATATAGTTCAGAAGGTGAAGGAACAAACAAAGCACTGGTATTCCAAACGTTTATCAGAGGCAGGAAAGGAGGTCCTCTTGAAATCAATTGCTTTAACTATGCCTACCCATGCTATGAGTTGTTTTAAGCTTCCTCATACCATATGTCAGGAAATAGACTCAGTGTTATCTCAATTCTGGTGGAGTTCAGATGAATCAAAACGGAAAGTCTCTTGGGTTGGTTGGAAACGAATGTCTTATCCGAAAGATGAAGGTGGATTAGGCTTCAGAGACTTAGAGAAATTCAATGATGCCCTATTAGCAAAACAGGCCTGGAGAATCTACTCATCACCTGACTGCATCCTCGCTAAAGTGCTAAAAAGTCGATATTTCGCAGATACGGAAATTCTGAATGCAACTCTTGGACGAAATCCGTCTTATGGTTGGCGATCAATTTTACATGGTCGTGATTTGTTACTGAAGGGATTGCGCTATCAAGTAGGAGATGGTGCAATGATAAATCCGGCTACAGATTCATGGATACCTTCTCATCCACCAAGGTCTGCAACACAACATTCTCTACCTTCTCACATGGTCCTCAACAATTTATGGCAGACAGGGAACCGTCAATGGGATATTGACAAACTACAACAATATATGTCCATTGATGATGCAAATCATGCTCAAAGAATATACATTCCTCAACATCATTGTTCCGATAAGTTGATCTGGCATTATACCAAAGATGGTATTTACTCCGTGAAGACTGGTTATTGGTTGAGTACTCACCTCCCAGAAGATAACCCGATGATGGCTCCTCCACAAGGGAACCCAGTTCTGAAAGCTAAACTCTGGAAAACATCAATACCACCGAAGCTCAAACACTTCTATTGGCGAGTGTTATCTTCAGCCCTTAGTTCTGGTTTGGAACTTAACCGTAGAGGTATTCCAGTGGATGCAACCTGTCAACGCTGTCGAAATTCAGTTGAAACTATCAATCATCTAATTTTTCAATGCCAATTTGCTATCGAGACGTGGTCACTCTCTGCTCAACCTGTAAATCAGATGATTACTTCAAGTTTAGAGGAAAACTTTGAAGTTTTGCTTTCAGAGTACCATTCCGCGACTGATCCGTCAAAGAAACATCTCCCGTTCTGGATTGGATGGCAACTATGGAAGTCACGCAATGATCTCATCTTCAATAATGTAGTTTGGGACGCAGCTTCAGTTTTTTCAAAAGCTGCAGATAATGTTACGGAATGGTTGGATGCGACGCAACCTTCTACAGAACAATTACGTCACACTCATCAACAAGATTCATCCTCTACATCAGCCCATTGGCAACCACCACAAACAGACTATGTTAAAGTCAACTTTGATGGAAGTTTTCATTACCATGATGGAAGTATAGGTGTTGGTTGGATCATACGGGATGATAAAGGTACTGAAAACTCAAAAACATGCCTTTTTATATATTACCAAAAAATTAGAACTAATAGTATATAGGGAGATTCTCAAAAATAGCACCAAACTAGGTTTTTCTTCCAAAGTTAGCACACAATCTCATATTTTCCAGATTTAGCACACATCTTCTAATTTAATATTAAAAACACTGAAATTATTAACTAAAATAAATAATAAAAGTCTCCATCTTTCTCGATGGCTCTTTGTTATCTCTACATAAACTGGATCTCATTTTCCAATCTGAAACTTTTGAGATCTCATTTTTACCGGTGATGAGCTCTAATCAGAAAAAGATTAAGCGGTTTCAAAAGCAAACGAGCAAAACTTGTCTGGACAAATCCGATTTGTCACCGCCTCTTGATCCCATCATCATCCAGATTACAAGACCTAGGCATCTTCAAGACGACGAAGCGAGTGGTTCTTGTGACACATGGACATAGCACGTGGAATGAAGAAGGGAGGATTCAAAGAATATGATTTCTCTGTTTTGACAAAGAAAGGTGTGTCTCGGGATGAAACTTCTCGCCAAATTCTCATCGATAACTCATTCAATGTCTGCCTCACCTGGTCATGCGTTTTCTTAGGTCTATGGAATCAAATAGGTAGATGAAATAGTGTTGTTGATGTTGGATAATTGAGAGAATTATGTGTGTGGATTTGTTTTGTAAATTAGATGATTGAATTTTATTTTAGATTAATATTTTTCACTGTCTTTTGTGCTCTTAGCTTGATAGTGAGATATCATATTCATGGGTTCTTTGTAGATTGGTTGCATTTGTGTGTTTAGTCCATTGAAGAGATCCAAGAAAAAAGCTGAAATCATATGGGAAAGTCGAGAAAGTGAGATGATTTTTGACTACTCTTAGAATGATGAATCGTTGTGTCATTCTTATTGTTAATTGGAGGAGTTATATGCTTGATTTGAAAATTTAGGAAGAACTTCATAATTTTGTGGACGACCTCCCTAAATCAAACATTCAGGAAGGATGCCAAAAGTTTTAAGAAGGATTTCTTAAATTTCAAGAAGACCTTTATTAAAAAAAAAAAAAAAAACAGAGCATACAACCCCTAGAAAAATTCAAAAGCATGACCATTGAGTATTGTATTAGACCAAGGTAAGCTTTTGATAGATGATTAACCTTATTAATGGAGTAAGTTGTGATTGATTTGAGGGTAAACATATAAAAGAGATTATATGAACATTTATTTAAATTCATGAAGGATTCCCATATCTTTAGGAAAAAATTCTTGAGTTTCAGGAAAACCTTCATGAAAAAAGATTACCCCTTACTAATAATTTAGGAAGAACTCATTGAAATTTTGGAATGCCTTCATAAAGTTAGGACATTGGTGGGTCTTTGATACATTACCCTTATTAATGGAGTAATCTGTGATACATTAAGAAAAAAGATAAATAAAGAGATTTTAAAACATGTTTTTCTAAGTTTAGGAAAGATTTCATAATGTTTAGGAAGACGATCTTGAATTTTATGAAGGTCTTCCTAAATATATGAAACCAACATTTACTTGAGCAACTTTGGATTTGCAAGTTGTATGTTTAGTGAAAAATTGTAAGCATTAGATGCATAAAGAGTTGAGAAACGAAAGAAAATAAGCTTGAGTAGTCTTACTCAAATCAATCCTTCTAATCTCCATCTCTTATGGTTAAAAAAAGTTCACACTGCATCCCATAAAACTTTTTTTGTCTGCAACAACAACAAGTCAACAACTATAGCATCATCTTCTGTTTTATTTTGCTTAATTAATAATCTGTTCTAGTTAGAAAGAAGAATCAAAGGAAGAGTTGAGCTTGAGAAGTCTTAATCAAATCAATCCTTCTAATCTCCATCTATTTACAAAGCTTCATTGTCTCCATCACATATTTAATCTTCTTCTTCTCCGTTACCATAACTCTCTCAGCAAAAGCTATAATCTCCACTGTTATAGCTCTCGCTCATTTCCTCCGTCTCTCACCACCATCTCCATCGTTGTTCCTCTTCCTCTTCAATGATCTCCCTCTTTTTTCAATCTTATGCCTACACTAAGTAGATGACTGGTCAACGTTGGAACGAACTGAGACGGCGATGGTGGTCTCTTCCCAGTGGGTTGATTTGAGAGGACCACGATCAATTCCATACCCTTTCTCTTTGTATGATTCGATTAGGAGGAGAGTCTCGTCGTGAGTCTGGAGTACATGTCGGGTTATTCTTGCGACGACGGAAATTGTAGCGGCTAAAGCGGCGGAGTACGGTGAATTGAACAAACGAATTGTTCCGGCGCGTCTCTTAGAAATTGATGAGGATGAACTTAGAAATTGAGATCTCAGATCGGAGGACTCGACACAATGTTTGCCGGAAAATTTTAAAATCGTGAATTGGATTTTTAGAATAATGAATTTTAGTATTTAAGTTAATACTCAATATCACAAATGCTACATTTGGAAAAGTTGAATGTGTGTGCTAACTTTGGAAGAAAAACCTAAATTAGTGCTATTTTAGGGTATTTCTCTAGTATATAAGACTTTATGTTAAATGTTTTAAAAATTTTATTAACACAAACGAAAGCCAAAGCATTAGATTTGATGAAAGGATTTATCTAATAGTTTTAACAAACCAAGCAATTAACCTCGAAAGAGAAAAAGAAAAAACAAAAAAAAAAAAAATCAAAACCAAAACTAACAGTTAACCTCAAAGACTATGATTTGTACTTATATTAAAGCCCACATTTTGTAAAAGCCTTAGAGTTTAAACATATATAGGATTTGAATGGTTGGTTCATACACTCCATACTAAACAATGCATACTAGTAATTTGGTATGCTCTGCTCCATACTGAAGTATGAAGCATTTTTAAAGCAGACCAGAAAAATGCAGATAAATAGTTATATTTCAGTATGAAGTTACAGTTCACTCCATACTATCATGTATTTTATTGGTCTGCATTTGGTCCGACAATGGTATGAAGTTTATCAAACAAGTGTGTGAATAATAGAAAATTTGCGGAATGGTCCGATTTTAGTCCGATCTGGAGCGTACCAACCAACCATTCAAGGCCATAATTATTATAAAAAGTTTACTAAAAAAAGTACTAAAATTTTGGATACCCTAATCCATTGCTTCAGTTTCTTTTTCTGTGGGCCGGACATTTTTATGTAATTCTGTTCAAGTAGAATCCTTCTTGTGAATTTCCAAAATGAAACTTCGAGTACAATTTTTTTTTTTTTTTTTTTTTTTTTTTTATATCACATAATCAGACCATTCCGCTATATATGATGTCTGGTCCATACTTAGACCAGGAGGGACCTTATCAAGTTTTCTCGTGTNATATTATGATTAGCGGATAATGCAAGATCCTTATTTAGATGAAGGTACATAAAAATGAAAGTAATTCAAAAGCACAATGTTATTATTTTTTAAACTTATTCTGTAGATCCATGACAGTCCTAGCATCCAACTGGAACGCCCTCGCAAGAACATTCGGGTCTATTGCTGGGTTAGACCCAAACACGGTGTCGGCAATAGTGATGGCACCGGGGTGTTGGCTGCTTAAACTAGCGAATGCAATCGCGGGATATTTCCCAACGTTCGCTTGGAAATGAACGAGTCCCTCTGGAAACACAAACACATCACCCTTGTTGAGTACTTTAGATAAGAGGCGGTTTTCGGGGTTTGACGTGACAAACCCTACTAGAAGCGTTCCTTGTGCGACATACATGATCTCCGAGGCGCGTGGATGGGTGTGAGGTGGGTTCTGGCCGTTAACTGCGTAATCAATACGGGCCATTGAGATTCCAAGGGTGTTTAACCCTGGAATCTGGTTAACATTGGCGGGTGTCACAGCATACCCAGTTTTTGCATTAGGTGTTCCTGCTTTGTGGAGCCCTCCCCGGAAGAAGTCCTCTTCAGTGACGAGCTTTGGGTCCTTACAGAACTTTCCGTTCACAAAGACTGAACATTTTATAACCAAATAAAAAGAGTGTAAGAAAACGTAATGCATTTTCCAAACAATCAATTAAATTTATAAAAAAATATATATAGTTAAAATGATTAGGGAGTAAACATGTACATACCACCATCTGCTGGGGTGTTGATGGCGACGCAGAAGTCCTGAAGAGAGCTTGGGTCCGAAGCATTGGTTAGTGAAAGTGTAATAGCCAAGATTGATAGAACAGCAAGAAGTGAGAGATTCTTCATGGTTCTATATTTAGTTGAAAGGTTTTTCTTAAGGTTTTCTGGAGAGATGATGATAAAGTTATAAGACATAGATCTCAATTTATAGATAAGTATAGGTGTTAACCGTATAACTGATGAACTTGATGTTTGAAATGGTTAAAAAATTATGCTCCCTCCACACACTATGGTTATGGTGGTATAATAATAATTTGAAAATTATAAAAGAATATATGAATAATGTGCACTTCAGGTTAGAATGTCAGAGGATATTTTACCTCAATTTGCAATGGAAGTTACCAAAGTTTGTCAACAAAAAAAAAAAAACCTTAGTGTCTGATCTTGCACACCTCATATATCCTATCGCCTATCACCTATCGCTTGTGGGAGAGGTCTATTTTGGCTTATAAATCAGTCAAATTGTCAAAAGGCATTGATCTATATTTAACATTAACTTAATATTAATTTCAAAAATATCCAAAAAAATTGAAATTAATATGTGAATCTATCTATATTTATAAAGTAACATTAATTTGTGATTAATTTCAAAAATATCAAAAAATTGAAATTAATATGTGAATCTATCTATATTTATAAAGTTAGTTTTTCTCTCTTCTCATTCTGCCAGCTAAGCATCCACCTAAGTCACATTATCTTTTATTTAAAATAACTTTAAAATATTCATGTAGTGCATATTTATGTTAAATAAATAAAAATACATAATATAAAATAAATGAAATGTTAAAATAAGAAAAAACAATACTGTAAAACTTTTATTAGTGGTAATAAATAATTCAGAAGTAAATTTTAAATTCATAGTAGAATAAAACAGAATTTATATAATTGTATTTATAAAGTTTAAAAGAGGAAAAAAAATGAAAGTGAAATAATAGTTTATAACATGATCAAAAAAGATAATAAATTTGATGTTTCATAAATTGAATCAAATGCTTTTAATCCAAATTTGAGTATTGAAAGGTAGTAATTAAAGAGAAAATAATTATAGTAATTACTATCTTTCAATAATAATTTATATATCATACGTAAAGAGAAAATAATACTTTCTCCGTTTCAAAATATAAGATGTTTTAGAAATTTTTTTTGTTTCATAATATAGGATGTTTTTAAATTTCTATGCAACTTTTAGATTATTTTAATATTTTATATTATGCAGTATTGTTTCTGATTGGTTGAACTTGTTAAAAGTAAAACCTTCTTAATCTGCATGATTTAGTTAAAACATCCTATATTTTGAAACGAAGGGAGTATAATATTTTTAAGGTCTGTAATTCTCAAATAATAATACACATGCTAGGTATAAAACTTACAACATTTAAAAGTTGAAGTATTAACCAACATTAACTAATAAAATGAGGTATTATTTTTCCAGAAAAAAAAAGATAAGGTATTATTTATCCAAATAAAATAGATGAGGTATTTATAAAGTTTTTTTCCCTTTTTCCTTTTGATAAAGTAAACATAGTCTGTCTGATTATCTTTTTACATGATAAGACACGAATGTATCAACCATTGTAAAAAAACTATATCAATAATATATATTTTTTTTTAAACCTACACTGATTTGCTCTAGTTAAAAAGAGCCAAATCCAAGCAGAGCCGGTCATAATGAAACACTTGATTTTTATAACCAGAGAGATTTGCTCACACCTACTTTGTAAGATACTTCTTTCAATTTGACATAATTTTTGCTATTTTTCCATCACTTTTGACTACTGTTCATTATTTTTGTGACTATTTTGCCTATCACATTCTTAGGGAAAACGGCTTTTCCATACCTGGACAATTTCAGTATGTTCAATTCATATATCGAACTATTGGGTATGCGAAAACATACATTGACTCTTAAAATATTTGAATTACATATCTGAATTTACGATTTTGTGTTTAATTATACAAAAACGTGATTAATTAGTAACTCTGTTAATTTCACCGTTAGACCAATCTGACGTGGAATCCACGTGTGACAAAATAACAAAACGACGTCGTTTTAGTCGTTCGAACAAAATAATAAAAAATGTAATACCATGGATTCAAACCTGCATCCGCTCAGTATCTAACAAGATACTTAACCGCTATGACATTAACCATTTATTGCCTTTTAGTAAACAAAACTTTAATATATCGTATTTTGTGTTTCTTCTTCTTCTCCTTTTCCTATTTCTCCATGGCCGACCTTTTCTCACTTTATTTTTCAGAGGTGGCTGCACTGAGAACTACCAAAATGAAGATAGAGACGGAGGGTGAAAATGAATTAGGGCTACTAAATCCATATGGTCAAGCTTGTTTTTGTTTCCAATTAAATTTTCAGATTTCAGAAGAAAACAAATTCCCAAATACCCACAGATCTGATTCACAAATAACCACAACTAGTAACCACGGAAGAGAAGCCAAGCGCTACTCCATCGATAACTCGGGCCCTCCACAAAGATCTGGGAAAACTAAAGAGTAAAAAGAGAAAAAAAAAAAAAAACTGGATCTAAATCGATTGAAAAGGAAAAAGACACAAAATATATAATTCTTTGTTTATTAGAACATAAAGGTCGTTATTAGTTGTTTTGTTTGTCAACATGTAAAAGTTGTTATCGTCCTAGCGGTTAAGTAGTTCTTCTAATCGTCAATATTCTCTGGTTCGAGACCAGGCATCTACAATTGTTTTTATTTTGTTTGAACGACTAAAACGACATTGTTTTGGTTTTTTCTTCACACGTGGATTCCACGTCAGATTGGCCTAACGGCAAAATTAACAGAGTTACTAATTAACCACGTTTTTGTATAATTAAGCACAAAATCGTAATTCCAGGTATGTAATTTAAATATTTTAAAATTCAATGTATGTTTCCGCATACCCAATAGTCCGATGTATTAATCAAACATATTGGAATTGTCCAGGTATGAAAAAGCCGTTTTTCCCACATTCTTACAAAACAAACTCAAAGGCACCAAAAAAAATTATTTGTCGTCTCTTTCCTTTTCTTATCTTTTTCTTTCTCTTTAGTCACTTATTTTTTTCTCTCTTTCTATAAAATAAAAATTGTAAGTTCTCTCTCTTTTTCGTTTCTCCTTCATCGTCATCATCAACAAACACTCTCTTTTCCAGATTTCATAGCGGACACATCCGGCAAATGCCTTCAGCCTGAATTAAGATAGATCTGATTTGGTGTAGCTTCGACAAAGAAGGCATCAAGATCTCATATGAAATCAAAATTCTTCCATCAACATCCACCTACAAATTCACCATTAATAAGTTAACAATCAAAAAACTTCATCAGAGAAGAAGTTTTAGAGAATAGTAGCTTGGAATCTTCTTTTTCCTTAACCAACTCATCACCGTAACCTACTTAAACATCACCATAACCAGATTCTTCACCACTAATGGATATGGATATGGAGAAGCATGTGGGTATTGTGGCAATTATGAGTAATAGAGCTATCTTATGAATATAATTTTGGTTTCATTGGAATGTTTAAAGATCTGATTCATATCCAAATGCACTTACATATGTTAGCAGGGAGATTGAGTTTGTGAATTGTGATGTGTAGATTAGCTAGAAATGGATGATTCATTTTCTTCTCTTGTGATCCATACATGACTATCCATTATAAGCTATCCACTATAAACTAACCATCTCACCAAAACACATCTGATCCATACCACAAACAAAGCGCAGTTTTGATGATCTAGGCTGAGAGGCCGGAGCTTGCCTAATTTTTTTCCCCAAATGTGTAGTCTCTTCCTAGTAATGATCTCCATTTTTCAAATGTTTCATCTTTACAGATGTGTCTTCCATGACAACGTGTGCATATGGAAACATATTTATTGATTGATTTGGGATTTTTTTTTTTTTTTTGTGCACCCAATTCCTTAAATTAAACTAAAAAGATACAAGATAGATGAAGAACACATTCAGACAGACCCGAATTGACAGCTTGGATATTAAAGCAGTTTGAACCAATACAAGATAAAGATAGAGACACAAGCTTGAGGAAGATTGATAGGGTCCAAGAGAAGTATCAAATCTAACTAACACAAGCTTGCCCGTGAAAGTGATAGAATTCAACACAGAATACTCGACTGGGGAGAAGGTAGTCACCATACACTGTGACATTAAAACAAGAACACTCTCAAATGATTCTCCCACGAAGGGGGGGGGGGAGATTTGAGCAAGGTCACTCTCTCAAATTCTGCTAGCACTTGGAAAAACATGAGCCAACAGAGGAGACGCCGTAGACTGGCTCTGCCTCAAACGCAAACACGAGAACACCAGAGAAGTATCCAGTGAGCAAACTCAGACATAAATGGTTAGGCATGTCAATTAGGGCCAAAGCCCGCAGGCTAGTCCAGCCCGGCCCTGAAAAATACCGGGCTCGGGCATAAATATATATGTCCAGAAAAAATCGGGCCTTACGGGCTCAGTCCGTTTGGGCTATAGGGTTTTTTGGGCTTAGCCCGACCGGGCTCACGCCAGCCCGAAAAGCCTTTTGTACTTTTGTGTTAACATTTTTGTTTGATTGCAATATTTGATTAATGATTTATTGTAAATAAAGTTTTAAACTCTAATCATAGTTTTCATATTTACTTAATAACCTTATTTAATACTTTAAAAAATGTTATCTAGGATATTTTATATAAATTATATATTGTTTTATTTGGTTAAAGTATTAAAATTTTATTTAGTTTTAAAATTTTTCTTGTAAATTAATTTGGTTGTAGTAAATATAGATGAGTTATTAAAATTTTGATTGATTTGTTTTATAGTGTACCTTTACACTGCTTTTTAAGGCTTATAAGTTTAAATTTTCGATCTCTAACATAAGCCCGAAAAAACCCGAAAAGCCTTGTAGCCCTGTTAGGGCCGGGCTCGGGCTTGGACTTTGAAATATAGGCTCGAAAATATTTTAGGCCGGGCTCAAACATATGCGGGCTTTACGGTTTTTGGGCTGGGCCGGGCTGGGCCAGCCCGATTGACACCCTTATAAATGGTCAGACAACAAACCAACAAAAGTGGTTCTAGAATGGAAACTAGTTCCATATATCTGAGACAATAGGGAGAGGGAAGAACCGGTGAAGCCGGAGAAGTATATGGTGTCTAATTCATCTGAACTAGTCTTCACCGCAGCCAAGGGAGGGCAAGAGAAGTATCCAGCAAAAACAGAGAAGTATCTGAGAGTTCCAACCTTGAAACATAGAGAAACGGAAGAGCGACCAACCTTAATCAAAGAGGACGTGTCAAACTGCTCGAGAAACAAAGATGGCGAGGTTGAGAAGACAATTGATTCAGCAACCAAGACAATGGGCCAGTCCCAAACAAGAGGGCCACTGAGATAGATGAACACCTTCAGTGGGGATACGGCTGAGAGGCGGAGGCGAAGAAAATGCGAGTCAAATGACGACAACGACTGAGGTGAAGCTATCTTGACGAGAGGGTCTGGCGGATCTGGAGGTTCTGGTGGGTCCGGAGGAGACAAAACGCTCACCCGCGGCACCAGATCTGGTGGCCCTGGACATGAGAAACCCACCAAAAGCAGCTGTACCCAAGTCATGGGAATGAAACAAGGTTCGCCGGCGTCGTAGATCTGCCGACGTAAATAAGAAAACGGATCTTCGTAGTCCTTAGCTGGACCCGAGAGAGGCGAGAGAAACTCCGATTAAGCGACGAGGATAGCGGGGAAGAACAACGGAGGAAGAAAGACATCATCTCCTCGGCGAGCGGCTGTCTCGGGCTTTGTGCCTGGGAGAGAAAGCAATTAGGGCATTGATTGGGGTTATAATGCAATTTTTTAGATAGAAAAGTATATTAGATAACAAATAGAAAGCTATAAAAATGTTAGACCTTAAAACGTCCTTTAAATTATGTTCATGGGATCGCTAATGATAGTTTGTAATGTAGAACATCTTTATTCTATTTAAGTATACACAATTAAAGTTGAAGTTAGATTATGACACAACAACAACATTGATACATACTATTCGGCCACAAGGACTTGTCATACAATTTATATGTTGCTGTATAGTTTTAAAAAGTTTTGGTCGTTGGGATATACTTGGTAAAATATGCTATGTTTTTGTACAACAGCTATTTATCAAAAGTCAACGAGATTAACTAAGCTGCAACCACAATATAGGGAAACGTATCATAAACATTTATGAGATCATGAATGGTGATACTGCAATAGGATTATTCAATTAACATTGTAGAAGGATTTGTCTTCTTCAGTGAGTTAATCAAAATTACATTGTTAAAAGACTTGTTTAATAGAAAGAGATCGTCTAGTGGATAAGTTAAAGAAAAAAAAAAAAAATAGCGATCCAGCTATTCTAGGAAAAAAAAAGAAACATTTTTACAAATTACAATTAATTCATCAAAAGAATTTGTTTTTTCAAAATTGGCCCATGCAGGTTTCGAACCTGCGACCTTCGCGTTATTAGCACGACGCTCTAACCAACTGAGCTAATGGGCCATTTGCTTAAGTGCTACAATCATTGCAAATAATTTTAAAAATTGTTTTTTGTGAATTTTTTTTTTCTAGTTTGGTCAAATTAACCATCATTTTCATTTCAATTTATCAGTCAAGAAAGATAGAAGAAAGATGTTGAAAGTATATTTCATACGGATTAGTCAAAAGAGTATACAAGACAATGTAGAAAAGTAGGGGAGAATGTGCTATATCATCATCGTGCGTGCATGGTTGGTGAGATTATGTTTCGTACTTGTCTCTCCATTAGAGGTTCACCTGCATCTTCTTTCCTCCAATCTTTTCCAGGTAAACTATGAAAATCATTTTAGATCATATATTACACATATATGCGTTAGATTTGTACAATTAGGATATGAATCGTTCTTCTAATCTTTGAGATTTCATCCAAATAATCTTTGAAATTAAGCGTTATAGCTCATTTCTTGGAGAATTTTTTAAGAGTTGAATTTTTCAATTTCTTGTTTGATTAAAGAACTGTCAGAACTATAAAATAGGGTGGATTTAGAGAGTTTTTGTCTGAGTCCAAAATTCTTGGACTGGTGAGTCCAATCTAAGAATTTTCATATAGGCAAGTTTTGAAATGAAACTTTTGATGTGACTAGTATTGATAGAACAGTTATGTAGTTCCAATACTTGGATCCACCTGATAATGAAGATCAAGTTTTTTTTCTTTTCCAGTTTCTCACTTTAATGAATTCTCAATGAATTGTCAAATTTTGATTATAATCTAGGAGTTTTAGATAATCTTTGTATGTGAATAAGATGATTTCAAGTGCCCTTGTTGACTTAAAAGTGAAGATCAAGTTTCTTTCATGTTTTTCTGAGTTTAATGGATCCATTGGTTTATGTGTTTTGTGATTGAATTTGATCAGAGAAACTCCTAATGGCTGAGTCTACGAGCAATACCGCATCGAAAAAGCTCATTCAAATTGATGTAAGCTCGGATTCAGTGTGTCCATGGTGCTTTGTGGGAAAGAAGAATCTTGACAAAGCCATTGATGCATCTAAAGATCGATACAACTTTGAGGTTACCTCTCACTACTCTCTAATATTTCGTTTACTTGAAGAATGATTGAGATGGTGACAGTACTTGTCTCTTGAAAAATAAACGTAGATCCGATGGCGTCCGTTTTTTCTTGATCCATCTGCACCAAAAGAAGGTGTGAGTAAGAAAGAGTTTTATAGACAGAAATATGGAAACAGATATGAAGGAATGTTCGCACAAATGACCAAGGTTATTATTTAACTTACCAATTCTTTAACGTAGCTTATGTTCTTGTTGAGACAATCTTGAGATAATCTTTCATTTCACTACAGGTCTTTAAAGGTCTTGGCTTAGAGTTTGACACATCCGGTCTCACGTAAGCACCAAGATATTTTCTTTTAGTTTATCAACAATGAAGAGAGATATCTTTTGTCTATTTTGTCTAAATGTTTTTTTGTTTATAAGAACAGTGGAAACAGTCTGGATAGTCATAGACTTATACATTATGCCGGTAAACAAGCGCCGGAGAAACAACATGAACTTGTTGAGGAATTGTTTATCGGTTACTTCACGCAGGGAAAGTTCATTGGTGACAGGTGTTAAACACAAAGCTCTTATCCCAAAAAAAATATGTAAAACAGTTTTGTTTTGGGATAGATAAGCCTTTAAGTATCCTTACTTTGTACTGTTTTGGGATAGATAAGCCTTAGACGTTAACTGGACATAACCTTGCGGATGAATTCAGGGAGTTTTTGGTTGATACGGCTAACAAGGTTGGGATAGAAGGAGCAGAAGAATTACTCTCAGACCCCAACACTGGAGTCACAGAGGTGTGTTTGAATCATGTGATTATTAGTGTTTGTTCTGTAGGAAAATGTGTTGAATGATGTGTTCTTAACTTTTTTTTTTTATAATGAAAGGTGAAAGAAGAGCTGGCAAAGTATTCACAAAATATCAGTGGAGTTCCAAATTATACGGTAAGTTTACGCGCTACATATCGATTGGCCTTTATAAGATCATGGCAAAACTCTAGTACAGAGTGAAACAGACCGCCATTTTTAATGTGTCCTTGTAGTCTTGTATCCTTACTTTGTACTGTTTTTTTTCTTTTTTCAGATTAACGGGAAGGTGAAAGTGAGTGGTGCGCAACCGCCCGAGATATTCCAGAATGCGTTTAAAGCGGCCTCAGCTTGAAATACAAACAGTGAACTCAAGAGTTGTTGAAGCTTTTAATGTCCATGGAGACTGTGTTTATTTTCTTTGAGCTTTGCGTTTTTTACTGTTTCAATAAGTTGGTGTAATAATACAAATTTGGTGTGTTTCAATAAGTTGGTGTAATAATACAAATGTGGTGTTTCAATAAGCTGGTGTAGTGATACAAATTAGGTCTTTGATGGATTGTCTAATAAATTCAAAGAAGTTGAATAGAAACACAACGTTCATCCTTGTTCTTCTTCTTGCTCTGATTTCAGAAATAAAAATATTGTTTCGGGTTGATAAGCCATATATGTTTATCATTTATATTCAGATGAAAACAAAAGTGATTGAAAGATTCATACTTTTTTCATTCCAATAAACTTTTTGAAGATAAATAATGATATATATATATATATATGAGTCTATAATATTAGGAGATATCACACAATTCTCATATTTACTGTCAAAGGCATCTGGATATTCACAGAAAGTTTTATGTACAAGTGATTTCTCTCTGTTTATTCTATAGAGCAAGACTCAACTCCTTTTTTTGTTCTTTGAGGAAGCCTTTATTACAATGCTAAGAAGTTTCGTTTTCATCAAATGCCATCACCTGAAAGATTAGGTTGGAAAAAAATTAGCTAAAGATGCATTAACTCCAAAATGTTAATTTATGTCATGGTTCATATGACCAAGAATAGTATGAGAAATGGACCAGTCCATTCTTTTCTTTTCTTTTTTTTTTTTTTGGATCTCAGGACCAGTCTACTTATGGATGCAATAAATGTTAATGCTTAAAATGGAGTAGAGAAATTCTAATACAAAATGATGCACATTTAATATCTATGAAGGAGACTGATGTAACATTTAACCAAATTTGAAGTTTAAAACTTGTAAGAAAGCGACGAGTTACCTTTCCACAGACAGGGCAAGTTTCACTTCTCTCCATCCATTCATAGATACAGCTAAGGTGGAAATGGTGAGAACACTTGGTTATTATCTTTGGATTCTCCGGGGTGTAATCTGCACATTGTAAAACAAAGAATTCTGAAACCAATATTGCATCAAAGCACTCGCAACGATTTCGTTATCTACATAATTCCATTCTAAGAACTTTAACGTAACTATCCTGAGATGGCCTAATTACTCAGGAGAGCATTAAATCAAGAAATGGAACCATGAAAGCAACTTATAAAGATATACTAACAACCTAACACACTCCTTATCACGCGGTAATAAGCTAAACAAAACTGCATATGATGAGTTCAAAGAGAATAATAACAGCATCAAACTAGTGTCTTAGTTTTACCATCAAGGCAGGTTGGACAAATATCTTCATCATCCGATTCTGCGTAATAATTTTCAATCCCCGGCACTGTTTTCGACTTTGCAATGGTTGATGAACCTTTAGAATACAATTCTTTCGAACCATCTTCACAATCAGACTTACTCCATTTACCTCCACCACCCAAAGCTTCAGAACTCATTTCAGTATCACCTCTTAATGGTTGTGATTCTTCACCTGAATGGCTAGAGCCCTTAACAAGACGAAAATACCTAGGATCAGCATCGTAAGGCAATGGTCTTGGAGGAGAATGATACACATTAGACAGAGAGTCATCAAGTGCAGTTGTTGAATTCATCACTGTAGCAGTCTCGACGGTTGAAGGTATCGGATGCATTCCCCCTCTATTAAATAACGATGCATACTACACAAAAAAAAAGAGGTAGACCATAAGTTTCAGCAAAACCAGAGTTCATATCTACCAAAGCATGAGAAGATATTAATGATTTTGATGTATCATTGCTTAATTGATGAAGAAGGTGGAAAGAACATACCAAACCCATGAAACTCTGGAGGAAGCAATTTAGACATGGACAGTTCCTCCTAGTCATGGAAGTGTTTGGATTCACATAACTCTCAAAGAGATCAACTTGAAAGCAACAACAGAAAGCACCCATATCTTCAACAAACTCAATAACCTCAAGTTTTCAAATTTTACAGAGAATGAGAGAGGAACCCCAATTTCACAGAAGTTTTTTTTTTCACTAGCTCCCGCAAACCAGAATCCTCTCTCTCTCTTCTAAACTGCAAAACTCTTGTTCTTACAGTCGAATCACCACCTGTAATAGAAGAAACATATCAAAATTTTACATTTCTAAAAACCAAATGAAACCAGGCAACCTGCTAATACAAGTTCTAGAAAAATCAAGTTTTAGGAAAAAAAAGATTCGTTCTTTAATGTATGAGAAAAAAAAAAGCATCAACCTTTGAGAAAAAAAAGCATAAATCAGAGAGATGAAACCAAAATATGAAGGAATCATCAGAAGCTTATCAAAGAAGGGTTTTTCGAAACCGATGAAACATTAGATGATCATCAGTAATGAATGGTATTCAATCAAATCATATGATCATCAAATACAATTTTTAAAAAGAAGTAGAAAAAAAAAACAGAGGAATCGATGAGCACCTTTTGAGATAGAGAAGCCTGAGAAAAAATCCAGAAGCAATGAGAAAAAACAAACCCCCAGGAAATCTCCGGGTAATTAATTAAAATTAATCTGTTGACTAATTCTTTAAAAATTGAAGATTTTTTTCAGGTTTCTCTTCTAAAAAGTGCAGAATGATTTTCCCGGAATAATAGCGATCCTTCCTCTCTCTCTCTCTTTCTTTCTTTCTTTCTCGTCTTTGTCTTCTTCTTCCTTTTTCATCCATACCTTTTTGGTCGAACTTTTAACCAGGAAAATACAGAAATTTTCCAGAAACAGTCCCTTTAATTTTACTTATTTTTACTTTTGACCCTAAATGTTTGATTACAAGCTTAAGCTACCCTAATTTTGACTCTACACTCTCTCTTATCATTCACTAGTTCTCTTTGCAGTCAGTGTTGTTAAGTTCACATCTGAACAATTCACCAAGATATTTGTGCCAGCTCAAAAGATTTAAATGTCGCGACATCAAATGGTATTTTAATTTTACTTACATAGTTGGAGTTGTGGATTTGTGTTCAACTTTAAAATCAACTGTTTTCTTTTACCAAGAAGCAAAAACATAAACACACAAATTTTTGAAATAGTCACTAACAACAAAATGTCTTTGAGTTTAACAACTTGTAAGTACCCTAATTAATATAGTATCATGAATGTGCCAACCTTGATAAGGTCAAGTGGATCTAAACTTATCTCTACACCTGATTGATAGTCAAAATTGTAATAAAATCTCACAAAGACCACACCACAATATGTGAAGAGGAGCCAAGTATCGCCTTGAAGTTCAACTACCCACTTTGGCAACTTTCCTTTGCTCGGTTTGGCCTGACAAGGGGCACTGCATCTCCGTCCAACTTATAGGAACCATTGTTTCGCCTGCACAATCAATCACCAGACCACGAAAAGGAAGTTAACTATGATCATTCAAAAGGAAATTAACTTCATGACATATAAGTGCCAAAAGAAGTAAATTACAAGTTGGAAATGTATACACTTTGATATGTGAACAGCTCAGCTATAGACTTAATAGTTTCCAAGAGTAGGAAAATAAAAGAATATACCTGCAGCACTCTCTGCTGAGACCACACCAAGTTCATTCTTAGCAGTCGACAAATAGTATGCCCGTGCATCACCAAGAGACAGCTTTAAGAGTCCAAAGTTAAGGAAACTTCAGATGTTATTCCCTAAAACATCATATACTATTATAGATTACAACTACGCTACATTCGAATTACATTATACAACAAGATGTGTGAGTGAAAAGAGTAACTGGATGGCACAAGGTAACAAATCCTAGAAATGTTTAAGCACTGGTCGACCCCTAAACTGTAAAAAGTACCAGATACTAATAGACAGTAAGTAAGAAATCTTAGGTGTGCAAAGGATACAACCATAGCTCTAACAATGTCACCAGCATGGAAAGACTGATGCAAGTCAACTTTGTCAATCTCTGTTGCTCTAACATCTTGTTGCCTTTGAAAGAGCAAACACAAGTTAGATCAACACATAAAACAAAACCAAATCAACACCATAGAAGCATGAGAAATTCCAACCTGATCACGCCAGCAAAATTTTCACGAACGGCCTTTGGACCAACACATAAGATATCAACAGCAGCCATCCGAGCCATAACTTTAGTCACCTATCAAAAAATAACAGAGAATCAGAGTTCCAAAATTACTTATTTTCTTAGTATGAACATCAATGAATCCACAAGTACAAAACTCACTCTTGCTATGACAACAGAACCAGGCTCTGGTATAGGACCATGTGCCTTGTGACCCGTAACTTCCACAACAGCTCTCTGCTTTGCCATTTTGATGATCCAATAAGTTATATATATATATATCAATAAATAATCACAAAAACAAGTATAACAATCCAACGATTTTGATTTCAATTACAATCAACAATCCAACGATTTTAATTTCTCAGAGGATTCAGCAAGCTATATTAATGTAACAGAGGAATCAATCACTTGAAAAAAAAATTGAAACAAAGCACGAAACCTGGTCAAGTGATTCGGGAAGAGGAGAAACAATCCGACGAGTTCCTGTGAGGGAAGCGTAGATGGTTGTGTCGTTGACGTAAGCTCCTTTTCCGGCTTTAAACTCAGTCGCTTTCCCAATTACATCTCCCGGCGTTACTAGCTCCGTCGTCATAGTTTCAAAATTTTCCGATTTGAGACTGTGAAACAAACAAAACCCTAGGAACCTGAGGGTTTTTGATCGGCAAATTTAACCAGGAAAAACATAAATTTCCGGAAATATGTCCCTTTCATATTTTGTAAATTCAATTTTGACCCTATAGTTTTGAATTATACTTTAAGCTACTTTAATTTTGACCCATCTGTTTTTTAAATTACACAGTCCGACCCGGATACACCTAATACCCGAATCCTAACCCGGTTAATTTTTCAAGTTTCAACAGTCGACGACACACTTGCAGAAAAAATTCGAGTTTGATTCCCTTGGAATTGGAAAAATCCAATAAACAAACAAGCGGGACCTTCAATTTTGAAATCTCTCTATCCAGATCCATCTCTCCGTCATAGTCTTCCTCTTACCGTCACCGGAACCGGCGAGAATTAGTCTTCGTAATTCCAGATCTGTTCGTATAGTACTTTTTCATCCTACCGAGTTCATCGGATTATTCAGTTCGCTTGATTGTTTCTACATTTCTCGAATTGAATAGGTTAAAAAAATGTGTACGTACTCGATTTGAGTAACCTAGGTGTTTCGGTACGTTTCTGTTTTGGATTTGAGCAAAAAGACGGAAAGCATGAGTAGAAATTTCGGAAGTTTCGTGAAGATTTGAGGGATTGGTTTTAGGTATTTGTAGTTGTAGAGAGAATGCAGAGTTTAACGAGTTCAGCTCCGACACCGGAGGCGATACTAGAATGGTTACAGAAGGAGATGGGGTACAGGCAATTAGGTCCGTATAGTGGATCAAGCAAGTCTCATGTTCCTTCCATTGATGCTATTAGGAAGATTTGTAGAGGGAATATGATACCTGTTTGGAATTTTTTGATAAACCGAGTGAAATCGGAGAAGACAGTGGAGAGAATTAGGCGGAACATTACAGTTCATGGAGGAAGTAGTAATGCTGCAAGCGTTGGGAGTTCTGCGAATCCTGTGAAGGAGGAGGGTAAGGGAAAAGGACGGCGGAAGGAAAAGACAGTGACTGGGGAGAGTTCGAGTTATGCAGAGGGTAGAGAGGCTGCATTGCAGGAAAGGGAATTAGCTGCAAAGGAGGTGGAGAGATTGAGGAACATAGTGAGGAGGCAAAGAAAAGATTTGAAAGCTAGAATGTTGGAGGTCTCTAGAGAAGAAGCAGAACGGAAAAGGATGCTTGACGAAAGAGCAAATTACAGGTTTGATTTAAATCTTCATTTTGGATACAGTGTTTCAATACTTTGCTTCTCACTTGTAAGAGAATACAATAGAAAAAACCTGCACCACTTAGCTTTCTCTGATTGTGGCTATGCGTTTTTATCACTAGTCTTATGTCCCCAACAGAACCGTTATAAGTATAGCTTTTTATCTTTGTCATGTTTAGCTAGTTAGAGTCTGTGCCATGTTTAGCTGGTTTCGATTTCGTTCTCTGTGATTAAAGCAGTCATGTATATATATATAGCCCTGAAATTTTTCTTTTTAGGTCATGTTGATTCTCCAAGAATCTTGATATACCTCTACGATGGAATATATGAGATTTCTTCAGGCTATTGTGTTGCTTTGGTTTCATGGATATGCCACATCAACCATTCTTAAGTTTGTATCCATGCTTAATGATATTAATTTTCTATTTTCCCCTGTCATGAAGCTTTATCAACAGCATCGCTCTGTTGAAATGCATTGAAACTGCTGATACAACAATGGAAATCGTTGTTTCTGTTATGCTCAGTCTATCTTTCAAATTGTTTGGTGAGTTTTTTTTGTTTCCTTTTTTCAGACACAGGCAAGCATTATTGGAAGCTTATGATCAACAATGCGACGAAGCAACGAGAATATTTGCAGAGTATCACAAAAGGCTACAAGTCTACGTTAATCAAGCAAATGATGCAAAACGGTCTGTCAATTCGTCGAATGAAGTGTCAAGCAGCCTCAGTGCTAACAGTGAGAGGGAAGCTGTTTATTCCACTGTCAAAGGAACTAAGTCTGCAGATGATGTCATTCTCATGGAAACAACCCGAGAGCGAAATATCAGAATAGTTTGTGATTTGCTTGCATCACACATGATTGAAAGAATACGTAACTCTTTCCCTGCATACGAAGGAAATGGAATTTGTTCACATCCTGAGCTGGAAACAGCCAAGCTCGGTTTTGAATATGATGGAGAAATAACTGATGAGATGAAAACTGTTATAGTAAATTCCCTGAGGGGTCCTCCTCTGCTGCTTCAGGCTATCGCTGCATACACTTTACGTATTAAGACCCTGATATCCAGAGAGATGGAGAAGATTGATGTCAGAGCAGATGCTGAAATGTTAAGGTGTCTTCTGACTTTCCTCTTATGCCACACTCTGTTATTGTGTACTCCTGATTCTGCAGTGTGACTCAAATGCACCTTGCATGCTATTTTTGCTGACTGATGCGGAAGATTATGAAACACATCTAGCAATTTAGTACTTTCTGATTTCGTTGCAGCTAACTTNTAGTAAATTCCCTGAGGGGTCCTCCTCTGCTGCTTCAGGCTATCGCTGCATACACTTTACGTATTAAGACCCTGATATCCAGAGAGATGGAGAAGATTGATGTCAGAGCAGATGCTGAAATGTTAAGGTGTCTTCTGACTTCCCTCTTATGCCACACTGTTATTGTGTACTCCTGATTCTGTAGTGTGTGATTCACTCAAATGCACCTTGCATGCTATTTTTTGCTAATTCTCTTGAGACTGATGCGGAAGATTATGAAACTCATATAGCAATCTAGTACTTTCTGATTTCGTTGCAGCTAACTTCTATTGAAACGTATTTTGATCTGGTCAATATGAGCTGTTCCTGGGCTTCCTTTAAGTTATGTTTGATCAATGATTATTGTATCTCTATCTTATATCAAGTTTTCAGTTTTCACCAAATGAGTCATATCTGCTTTCTTAAGTTCTTGTTCCAGGGTTGCTTTGGACTAACATAAGCAATTGGATGTCAATCTATTTACAGGTATAAGTTTGAGAACAACCGGGTAACAGACAATTCTTCTTCTGATGTGAGCTCGCCTTTGAGTTATCAGTTTAATGGTAATGGGAATATAGGCACAGACACACATTTCCAAGGATCTAACAACCAGCTCCTTGAACGGCAGGTTGTTTTCTTTGTCTAGTTTTGCTGGTTCTTCTTCTAATTTGTACATACAGTGAAAGGAGAGTTATTCAAGTTAAGAAAATGTTAAATTCAGACAGATATTTGGTTTGGTCTTCCACTGTTGTTTTTGTATGTGTTGCACTGTACGGCCATATTTTTAAAGTCTGTTTATCTTACCTTTCACCTGTGCTACTTTTTCCAGAAAGCGCATGTTCAACAATTTTTGGCTACTGAAGATGCACTTAACAAAGCGGCCGAAGCTCGTGATTTATGCCACAAATTTATCAACCGTTTGCATGGAAGTGCTGATGCAGCTTCACATTCGTTTTCTGGAGGCACAACACAGAATGGTAGCAATCTTAGGCAATTTGAGGTAGATGCCAGATTCCCTTGATTTCTTTAGTTTTTTTCCTTCCACTTGAATCTTAGAAGAATAATTATATTCTTGTACAATTCTACAATCACAATACTTTTATGTATGTCATGTAGCAGGCACTGCATAACTGATTCTCAGTTATCATGAAAGTTCATTGTATGTTTAATATACATGCAGATATATTTGCTTGAACAAGCTATCCAATTTTTCTTTTGCAGTTGGATGTATGGGGAAAGGAAAGAGAAGCTGCTGGTTTGAGGGCTAGCTTAAACACACTGTTATCTGAAATACAACGGCTAAACAAATTATGTTCAGAACGAAAAGAAGCCGAAGATTCCTTGAAAAAGAAGTGGAAGAAAATTGAGGAATTTGATGCTCGCAGATCCGAACTTGAAACCATATATACAACTCTTCTCAAGGCCAACATGGTAATATCCCAACTGATTCTTTCATTAAATTGTTAAGTGATAATTACTATAGGCAATACTCTGACCTTTTTTTATATAGGATGCTGTTGCATTCTGGAATCAGCAACCCCTCGCTGCAAGGGAATATGCAGCAGGAACTGTAATTCCAGCTAGTGAAGTTGTTGTGGACATTTCAAACAGCGCAAAAGATTTTATTGAGAAAGAAGTGTCTGCTTTCTTTCAAAGTCCTGATAACTCTCTCTATATGCTTCCGGCTACTCCCCAGGTATGTAAATTGTCAGATGACATTCTAGCAATTTCTGCCAGATACAAGTTCAATCGGAAGATATATATTTGACTGATAACTGAAGACTGATGTTTGTTGCACAATACACAAATAACAGAAGTTGCATATAGAAATGTGTGGTATATGTTCAAGCCTCAAGGTTCTTTTGGTCTGTAAGTCAAATAATCATGCATCATAGAAGAACATTGGGAATATGCTTCAAGCAACATTTTTGCTGGTCTCATAGGTGTAACGGAATGTGAAAATAGAAGACTTAGTGTTCTTTCAAATTAGCAAACTTGTATATAGATAAATGCCTCGATTCTGTTCATTTATATGAAAATCTTCTTCAACAGGGACTTCTAGAGTCTATGGGAGCTAATGGATCAACAGGACCTGAAGCTGTTGCCTATGCAGAGAAGAATGCTGCTCTATTAACTGCAAGAGCAGGTGCAAGAGATCCATCAGCAATTCCATCTATATGTCGCATTTCTGCTGCCCTTCAATATCCTGCAGGTGAAATTTTCTTCTTTTTAGAAAAAAAAAATACCCAATGACGTACAGTTCATCCCTCTGGAAAGGTTCATGTGTATTGAACCATACCAGTTTGAAAGAGCTTCCTATTGGAAACCATTGCTCATTGTCTCATGAATTAAAGTGTCTTTCAGTGCTATGCAAAATCAAATAAAACAAACATCGAAAACACTTGTTCTTAGCACTGTTGGTTCATCAACCTACCACGTAGATTGATGTATGCTAGAATAGCCACATAGATTTGCTGCTGGTTTCAAGCATAGAAAGTGTTCCCTGATATGAAATCCTTTCATAGGCCACAATGTTTTAGTGGCTTCTTAGTAGGGTTTGATTATAATGAATATTCTTGCTTCTTAAATAGGTCTGGAGGGTTCAGATGCAAGTTTGGCCTCAGTTTTAGAGTCTCTTGAGTTCTGCTTACGGGTTCGTGGTTCTGAAGCATGTGTTTTAGAAGACTTAGCAAAGGCAATCGATTTGGTCCATATACGACAGGATCTAGTTGAAAGTGGTCATTCTCTGTTAGATCATGCTTTCCGCGCGCAGCAAAAATATGAAAGGTAAGACGTATTCCTCTGTACTTTGGCATACACAGGCCACCGATATCGGTATTTATTTATTCCTATGTAAACTTTCATTGTACTAACTATGTATTTTGTATGCAGAACAACTAATTACTGCCTAGATCTCGCTTCTGAGCAAGAGAATACAATATCGGACCAATGGTTGCCTGAACTTAGGACTGCAGTCCAGAATGCTCAAGCCTCCTCTGAGCACTGCAAATACGTCAGGGGTTTGGTATGAAACTAATTTTAACTAAAATTCTTGTTTGTTATGCATAATATAGTACAGATGGTGACCATCTTAATGCATTTTCATGTGGACGTTCTAAGTCATATGGCTCCCAAAGTATGGCTTGTCTGAACCATAAAATGAGAAGCATAAAATCTGCCTGGCCGTGTTTAAATGAATTTTGGTTTGTGTTTGGGATTTGAGATCCTTCTTACAGTTGGTGCTCTTTAAGCTTACCTTTTAATTTAGTCTCCATTATAACTAGTTAATTTAACTTTCACTGGACAATGGTTTACAAGATTGCGCAAATCAAGTTTATGTTTTCTAGTCTTTTAGTTGTCTGTCATATATTGTACTAAAATCCTTATTTACCTTCTTTTTTTTTTTTTTAATTCTTCGGCACACCCTTTCACATACGAAGCTTGATAACATTTTTGTTTGTGTATTTAATGCAGCTCGATGAATGGTGGGAACAGCCTGCAGCAACAGTTGTTGATTGGGTCACTGTAGATGGTCAAAGTGTTGCAGCTTGGCAAAACCATGTCAAACAGCTTCTTGCCTTTTACGATAAAGAATCATTGAGAACGTAAAAAACCCTGTCGTGGCCCGCTCAATTCTCATTATACACACTAGTGAAACTGATCTTCTACAACAATGTATGCAAAGTGGGAAAACTCGATGTGCAGTTTGTAAAGAAAATGGTAACTCTTCTTCTCTTTTTGTGTGTCGTCGTTATAGTTCCTCAGGTTATATTTTTACATCATTGCGGGAAACTAATGTGTTTCGCCATTTGTGTTTTGTGGGTTTTTAATCAAGTATCTCCGTTTTTCTGATTCTCTTAATCAGTCTTGTATCACGAGGTTTGTGTTTCATACATTGTTAGCTAATATGAATCAGGTTTCTGCAACATTGTAAGCCCTTCTTTTAGCTTCAATCTTTGAATGTGAATGTTTGAGAGATAAAGACTGTGTTGCCAACTACTTCTTGTTGTGTATACAAGTCACGGTCGTGAGGGTTTTGAGGAATACTCTTGAACATTAAACTCTCGTGAAGATTGGATTCTGTTGGTTTTAACACGGACAGTAATGGAATTATCTAGTCCAGTGAAGTTACCAAATCGAAATTCAAGATATATGATCTATAAATTTAGAGAATCAGTTACCAGTTTTTTTAATGTTTAAAGATCAATTATGAGAAATTAGAGAAAAATATATCATAAACAAAAGAATAAATCGTCTGAATGAAGGAAAAAAAAACAAAAGAATAAATACCAAGGTTTTGTTATTTTGTTCTTTGTGTTCCCAGAAACTGAAATCAATAATGTTGTTGAATCACGGGACAGAAAAGAACAAAATAACTTTTTGAAGAAGCAGGTTTCAGTGTCTTATAATAATATCAGAGTAAAAACAAAACCACATTCAACTCTAAAGGCGCAGGGCTCCAAAATGTCTCCTCTTCTCATCCTCATCTTCATTGCCTCAACCATAACATTCAGTAGTAATTATTCTTCAGTGGCTACAACTCTACCTGACACTGTCCATCGTAACAACAAGAACCTCTTCTCAGTCTCAGGTATCATCATCACCACAAACTGGTTTTAGTATTTAGAAACTTTTCTCTTTTCTATTTTGAGAAGTTTTTGTCTTCTTCTTTGTGGATATGTGAAGGTGAGCTTAATTGCAAATTCAGACAAGCACAACAACAAAGGTTCAGAAAGGAGACAAAAGGTCATCACAGAGAATTTCAAGTTTTGTGTCCTTTCTCTGAGGTGAGATGTGCAAAGACTCGACGGATTCTGAAACATATTAGGCAAGCAAGAAGAAGAGATCATCGACACAAACAGAAGACATCACCAAGACACCTACCAAACAACGCAAACACAAACAAGAACCCAATAGACAAGAAGTTCTTTTTCCCACCTCCATTGTTTTTCCCTCCAAACCCATTTGCACCACCGTCGATTTTTCCCCCTAACCCATTTGCACCGCCACCTTCCATTTTTCCACCAAACCCGTTTGCACCACCACCTTCAATTTTCCCACCCAACCCATTTCAGCCGCCGCCACCTTCGATATTCCCTCCAAACCCGTTTCAGCCTCCTCGTGCTCCACCTCCATCAATATTCCCTCCATTATTTCCACAGCCTCCTCCTGCTCCTCCTCCATCGATATTTCCTCCATTATTTCCTCAGCCTCCTCCTCCCGCTCCTCCTCCATCAATATTCCCTCCAAACCCATTTCAGCCTCGTCCACCTCAGCCTCCTCCCACTCCTCCTCCATCGTTATTCCCTCCATTATTTCCTAAGCCTCCTCCACCCCCAGCTCTTCCTCCTCCATCAATATTCCCTCCAAATCCATTTCAGCCTCGTCCTCCTCTTCCAACTCCTCCTCCTCCGCCATGGTCTATCTTTCCTCCACTGCCACCGATCTTTCCAGGCTTAAATCCACCACCGCCACCTCCCCCTCCCCCTCCTCCACCTCCATCAATCTTTCCATTTCCTCCATTCCCGTTCTTCCCACCACCACGCAACCCTGGCCCTCCTCCTGCTTCATCTTCTTCAGCAAACAAGCAGCCTCCTTAATACGAACAAGAGTATCATAATATATATACCAAACATTTACATATCTGTTGTTGTATATGACAGTCATATATTTACATAAGGGTAAAAAATAAAATATGAGTTTTCAACTTCTACATCTGTTCCTGAATCTATAGATCTAGATACTATGGCTCAAATCAAATTTACTTCTCAAATGAAGCTCACAACATGATACAGGCATTTCATTTATTTCAACAACATGTTAGAAGTTTGTAGTACAGCAGTGTAAGAAAGAGAAGGGCAAGAAGTTATATTTATCTAGGAGACCATATGCTTGAAAAAATGCCATTAAATGGAACAATCTTTACTTATGGAGTTTTGAAAGGGAGAAAAAGCTTAAAAATACCCCATCTATTTTTTATTTGGAAGTTTAATACCTCGTCTTTTTTGGTTGGAAGAAAAATACTTCATTTAATTAAAACGTGTGATTTAATACTCAAACTAATAAATTTTGTTAGTTTCATACTTACGATTTTTTGACAAAAATAAAATTTTATTTTTACTCTTACTATATTAATTAATAATTAATTTTAAATGACTTGGTATTAATTTATAGACAATTCTTGGATTAACCCCCACTTAATTAAGGAAACAAATTATTAATTAAAGAAACAAAATCTGTATATCATTCAATTTTAAATTTATTAATTCTAAACATTATATTATAGTTTTTAATTATAATATGTAAATCTAAATTACTTTTTTATAAATTCAAAGCGACATATAATTTTGTTTAATTATGTAATTTAAACCCTAATCATATTTTTATAAACCCAAATTGAAATACAATTTTGTTTAATTGTAAAATCTAAACCCTAACCACTCTTTTATAAACCCAAACCGACATATAATTTTTTTTAATTTTAAAATCTAAACCCTAACCACTCTTTTATAAACCCAAACCGACATATAAATTTGTTTGATTGTAAAATCTAAACCCTAACCACTCTTTGTATACCCAAACCGACATATAATTTTGTTTATTTATAAAATCTAAACCTTAACCACTATTTTGTAAACCCAAACTGACATATAATTTCGTTTAATTGTAAAATCTAAACTCTAATCACTCTTTTGTAAACCCAAGAATTTTTCTTAATTTATAGGTTTATTTGAATAAAAATTAAGTTTATTTAATATTTCTTTTTATTAATTTTAATTCAATTAAAATTATAAATTAATACCATGTCATTTAAAATTAATTATTAATTGATATCGTAAGGGTAAAAATGGAATTTTATTTTTGTCAAAAAACCGTAAGTATAAAACTAACAAAATTTATTAGTTTAAGTATTAAATCACACGTTTTAATTAAATGAGTATTTTTCTTCCAACCAAAAAAGATTAGGTATTAAACTTCCAAATTAAAAATAGATGAGGTATTGTTAAGCTTTTTTTCCATTTTGAAAGTTGCTACATCTCTTCTTTTCTATCATGAGAATATGGTCCGAACTGAACCCGACTGACACCCAATCTAAGTAGCACAACTACTTCAGCTCGACAGAAGTAGCACAACTATATACACAAATCTAAACCTACTGATACCCTGGACCGAACTGAACCCGACTAAACGATAACAAATATCGAACAGTGATAAACTTGAAAGTAGAAAACCAGATTTTTTAACAATGGTGGTGCGTCGTGAGCTCGGTCCGACGAACGTTACGTGACAATGTGTTTTGTTGAGGATTCCACGTTTCATTAGGTGAAACTGAATGGATTGCAACATTGGAGTTGACTTTGCCTCGATTCAAGCTAAAATATATCATCTTTATGGTAAGCTGGACTTTGATGCCTACAAGATGTTCGACAAAATGCTTCTGGCAGAAGAAGGAAGCAACAACGTAAGCAGAGAAATCACCTTTAAGGCATGGCCATTTAAGTTCGAAACAATGTCACGAATATGACAACTCCAGGATTCTTGTTCTGTTTCATCAGAAGATGATGAAACGGAGTGGCTGCGATTACATTTACAGGACAAACACTATCTGTCATGGACTACTAGTGCTCTGCATATCAACCGTAAAGAGGAGTGAAGACTCTGAATCATAAAAGGACAGTACTCTGATTATGCAGCACAATCTCACTCTCTGGACTTCAGATATGACTGTAAGCATCAACACAATGTACATTTGATCATTGTTCACCATGTTCATCTTTCTTACCCTATTCGAACTGAATTTTTCCTTAAAGCAACCTCAAATTTACATGGCAATCCTAAGTTCTGTAATTTGACATGTTTGTTTCTTTCTTCTGGTCATTACACATTACTCATTACTCATTAGGTCGAAGCAGGAGATCATGAGATCAAACAAGAGGAACTCACTATATTTAACAAATTTGTTCATTTCAAACGATGTAAAGATCTGAGACAACAGAGGAGACGGACAGACAAGTTACTATAGTAGAGGAGAGAACTAAGTAAGACTTCCAAGAAGTTACTCACTGTATACATAAAACCTCAAGAATCACCTGAACAGCTTAGTGAACAAGTGCAGTAATCTAAACTTGTTTGTCATGATCTTATTGTTTCGCTCCGTGTATTGTGTTGATTATTTCCATCACAAAGGTATTGAACAGTGCAGTAATAACTAAAGTAGACAAAACAAGAAACCATATTATTTATTTATGAAAAAAATGTGCAATTCAAACGAGAGAAAATATCTGAGACAACATTTGGTTTACACAAGTTACTACTAATATAATAGAAGAGATGAACCCAAACGAGTTTTACATCAAGACCCCTTAATGTAGCTACCTAATTAACACTTCCTAGAAGTTATTACTAGATCATAACCTCAAATTCAATGACTGTGCAGAAGAAATAAGCTAAGATCAATCAAGTAGTTACAACGTTTCAAAGAGACAAATCAAACATTATCAGATAGCAAATTAAGGAAGAAGCTTAGTATGTCTCAAGAGCAAAGCAGAGTACTCCACGGCACCTGAAAGTCCAAAGACTGATCTTGTCGTCCTTTTTTAAGTGGTTACCCTTGACGACATCGTTCCACCCCCAGTTCAAAGCGTAATTCAAGGTCCCGTGTCCACTGTCTTTCTCCATCGCCCATATCTTAAAACGCACACCCCACTTTTCACATCTTTGGTTTACTAAAATCGCTCCAACACCAATATTATCATCGTCGTTTTCCTTGTATTCGTCTTTATTTATGGCTCGATACTCCCCTGGCGTCAAGAAGTCGTTCCTGATGAGCTGCTGGAATAGGATTAAGAGACGACTCTGGCCTGATTTCACATCACTCGCTTTTAGGCCCTTCTCAAAGATTAGCAACGGGTTTGCGGCATCAGCTCCCATTCTTCTCATCACCTGAAAAATCCAATCCGGTGCATCTGTATCCGTCCTCCTTGGGAAAGAAGCAACCTTTGCTTTCTTGAAATTACCGCCCTTCCTCTGTTGCACGGCACGCCTCTTGCGGCTTGTCGTGTTATCCTTTAGGCATGGTTCGTAAAGAGGGTCGCTCGTCTCTGTCTTCTCAGACTTAGCCGTGTTGTAACCGAGGAGTAACGAAGGGTAATTATAACAACGACGGTTCAGGAACGATGAAGACATCTTAGATTTCCCCTTCTTTGCACGTAGCTCTGCATCATACACCACAGGCTCATCAAAAAAACTAGGGTTTTTTTTGTTTTCCCTCTCGTGATCATCGAGCGATGAAGAATAAGACATTCTAGAAGCCTCATTAGGGTTTTGTAATTGTGTGTATCTTCTCTTTACCAAAGACGACCTTCTCTTCCTCGGGAAAAGATAGAAGAAACTCTTGTCGCGATCTTCTTCTCCACGACGACGACGTTGTTCTTCTTCCCAAACCATAACCGCAGTATCCGCAAGTAAAATCAAATTCGACCACATATCCTTACCTGAATCCGTGAGATGAATCATACTCATGGTGATCGAATACGGAAATTTAAAACTCAAAAAGTTGTGAGAGTGAAAGACGTATGTGATCACGAAAAAGGAAATTGTTATTGAGAGGAGGAGAGAAACGATCGAAACTGAAGAGAACAAGTGCCTCTCTTGCCTTATATACTTACATTAGGGGTAGGGTTTTTTGTTTTTTCCATTCTTCTTTTGAGTTTAGTAGTTTAATTATTGTGATTAGTAACTAATTATAGCCGTTGTGATCAAGTTAATTTGGATGATTAGGGTAATGTCATATTTACAATTTAGTCCCTACTTTGTATTTCCTTTTCGCCGAGAGTGAGAAGAGAAGTAGTGATAAAATTTTTAGGAAGTTTCTCTGCAGCTTCGTTTTTGTTTCATTTTGTTGTTGTGTATTTAATTTTATACAATAACAGTGGATAGTCTCAAAAGTTTATCAATCTTTACAAACCAAACCGTATTGTCACAACTTTACAATGAGACATGTCTACATAAAAACTTGAGATTTGAACATATAATTGCATGAAAATAGCTGACGAAAACCCAAAAAAGAACTTGAGGTATATAAACCAAAAATGTGAGAAGAACTCAATATAGTTTTCTCATTTTCCTATACCACGCAAACCAAAGGATTCTCCCCGTTGGCTCGTTTACATCCAGCTTTCCACTATATAAACCAAAAAGTGTTTTACCTAAAAATGAAGGGAGACTATCACAGGTATCTTGCTGAGTTTAAGGCTGGTGCTGAGAGGAAAAAAGCTGCTGAAAGCACTTTGGTTCCTTACAAGTCTGCTTCTTTAAGTGATTATTCTTTACTTCAGGCTTGGCCTTGCCCACAACTTCTCAGTTTTTTACTCCTGAACTCGCCTGATCGCGCTTGGAGCCATGCAAAGCAGTGTTTTATGTCATGTGAAATTGTTAACTGAATGAGCTATCTTTTCAATCTGTGCAGGCATTTGATTTGAATCAAATTGCTGAGTTGGATACTGATACGGTTCAAGGAAGTGAGAAGAGTGAAACATGGGCTAATCCTGAGGTTGCACAAGTGGATGAGTCAGCAAAGAGGAGTTAAGACTCTGAATAGGCCAGAGGCTTTGCTGTTACGGAGTCTACTCTTCATCTCTATATTGTTCCAGCATCTTGTCTTGTGTAATCGAACAAGAGTTTCATAATTTACATACCAAACACTTACATATCTGTTGTATATGACAGTCATATTTACATAGGAGTAAAGAATAAATATGAGTTTTCAACTTGTACTAGTTTGAGTACAGCAGTGTAAGAAAGAGAAGGGCAAGTTATATATTTAGGAGACCATATACTTGAAAAAAATGCCATTAAATAGAGTAATCTCTCTGCTTATGGAGTTTTGAAAGTGGCTACATCTCTTCTTTTCTACTTAGTCATGAGAATAGTTGCAGGTCGACAGAAGTAGCACAACTCTATACACCAATCTAAACCTACTGATACCCTGGACCGAATTGAACCCGACTAAACGATAACAAATATCAAACAGTGATAAACTTGAAAGTAGAAAACCAGATTTTTTTATCGTCTTATTCTCTTCTCGGAATTATTTAAATCTTTGCAATAGCTTCCCATTTCAGTAGGAGAATTCCCTTCTTCATCCGCGATGCTATCACATTTACCCTAGCAAAATAGATCAAAACATCAAAATACAATTTAAGATTAACATCAAAACATCAAATATATAAGATTCACTTGCAGTCTTGCATAGTAGTGGACTTATTTTTCGTTCGTTTCTTTCAAATGAAAAAAATGTTTACAGGCATACCTCAGAACCAAATGCAGTGACAGAATACTCACGATCTGCTCTTTTCCGAAGGCTTAACTGCACAGAAATCACAGTCTCTGACATGTTGACTCCTGATGACTTAAATGCTTCAGTCAGTGTGTGTAGTACCCTGTCAAAATCAAACCATAAACCAGTATGAGCTTCCATATAATATCTCCATCTAAATTTCCTCCAATTGTTCCATTTTAGAACCCTGAGTCTGTTCCAAGTACAATAGCAGTTTTAGGATCTTTGCATACCTAACAGCATCAGCACCTATTTAGGGAGATTAGCACTATTTCAAAGAGCGACTTACCATTATGGTTATGCCTAGGCTATTTAGACTTCCTAGCCTAAATATGTTAAAAGATCAGCCACTGTATAAAGATGAGCCCTAATTTTTACACAGGCAGGAAATGAATATACATCCCTAAGTCCTAACTATAACCTTAATCAACACTTTACTATATTAAAGAGAATGAATTAAGTAAAGAACACACAAAAGCTTTTTTCCATCTATGTAAATCTTACCTTTGTGAGCAGACAGTGGACAAGCTGGGTGATGTTTTTTCGTCCGAGTTTACCAGTTCATTCGTATTGCAAGTAATTGGTCCACAGCTTGGTTTTGGTTGCCAAAAGTCATGCTGAACAAACTGCGGCAAAGTCTCGGTAGGTACATAAGATGAAACAGCTGAAATAGGACTGTGCTCAAGAATCTTGGTACTAACTGCTCGGTCGATATCAGAATCCACAGAATTTTGCATATCCAAGAGGAAACCAGAAGAAGCAGCAACTTCATCATTACCGATTTGAGGATGGTCACCAACCTCCACAACAGACCCAAGATTATTTCCCTGCATCAAAGTTACATGAAACTATTGTCAAATAGACCACTACAGAAACAAAAGATGGAACATTATTGAAAACAACAATAAAACCATAGTTCTCTCCCTGATATAACAAAACCAACCAAAGATAGATATAATCTCCAGATAGGAGAAAGAATATACCCAAGGAATCAATTTGGTTTGGGTTTGACACCACATTTGGTGAGAACCTTCATACATCTGAACTTTTTCTTGAAGAAAGTGAATATACTCTATAACCTGAAATACAACGTAAAAGAATAAAACATGATTCTGATTCTGGAACACATGTTCTGTTCAAAAGCTATACGTTTTTTTAACTAACCTCCAATAAGAAAGAAGCTTTATCTCGTTTCTGATCATTCTGATTCTGAGGTATAATATCCATTAAACTCTGAAACCTGTACCCACCAAGAATCACAAATCAGGAAAGCTTCTACTCAGTATTGACCCTTTTTAAAAAATAAAATCAGATAAAAATCGAAACTTTTGAACATTATATTAACCTTTCATTGATTTTGCTTCTTCTTCGTTGCTCTGTCTCTGAATGTTTCGATCTACCCGAGCTTCGATTTCTCCTCACTGTTGAAGAATCGTTTCGAGAAGGCAAGTTACTGTACACTTCGGCTTCTAGTTGCTCATCTAGGTCAGGAGAGTTCATAGTTCTGAGGAGGTATGACGAAATCTACACTCCGGTGAGACGAAACTCCGGCGAGACGAGAGAGAGACTGTGATTGAGACGAAGGGGAAAAAACAAAAACAAAAAGTTAGAAAGGCCTAGAATTTAAAAAAAAAAAAACAAAAAGAAATATTGTGAGAGGGTCAAAGCCCATTTAAAAACGGATAAGGCTTTGTATTGTTGTAACTTGTAGTGGTCATAGTCAATTCAACCAAACCAAAAGTATTGAACCAGTACCGAATCAAAAGAAGATAGATACCAAACTAAAGTATACTGTTTCGGTAACTGAAATTAGAAAAGTATTAGTTTTACAGTGACAAACCGACTATAAATACCAAAAATTATCAGATAAAATATCTGAATATCCCAAAAATATCTAAAATTAAATTTTTAAAAATATTCAAATAAAAAATAAAAGATTCTAAAATATCTAAAAATTATCTGTAAATAAAATACATTATCTAAACGAATTTTTTAATCAAATATGGAATGTGAATTTCTAATAACAAAACATGATTAAGAAATTTCAGTATAGCTAAATTCAGGACTAATAAATTATAAGTATATGAACATGATTAAATGAATTTACATAATTCACATCCCTTTAATTACGTTCTCATGTTAGAGGGTTGTATGAAAGACCTCAAACGACGTTTATCTATCTCCCTTTTAATATATCTCAGCTTATATATTAAACAATACTAGGATCTGACCCACGCTACAGCGCGGAGGAAAATTTTATATACATATTCATTTTAAATAACTGTTTAGTATATAGTATAGTTATATCTCTATATTAGTCTTATTTATGATTTTACATAGAACACATTTGGGGGATACAATATACAAAATTTTATATACATGTTCATTTTAAATAACTGTTTAGTATAGTATGGTTGTATCTCTATATTAGTATTATTTATGATTTTACATAGAAAACATTTGGGGGATACAATATACAATTCATCCACATAATAATATAGTATGTATATTTTTAAAATGGACCAATATATTGCACTGATGTTGTTATTGGGCTCAGGTGGGCCGAAGTTTTGGTTTATAGTTATTTAGAAATCGTCAAAAAACAATCGGGCTTCATACGTGGGGTTTTTAATATTAAAAAAAAAGCCTGGAAAAGACATTAATTTCCGATCACCCTCCCCAAAAGAACTGATCGACTGCTTTACACCGTCTCAACTTCTCGAATCATTTCACCATCTCTAATCCTTTTGGAGAGAATTGATTGAAACCCGATTATTTCCATCACACAGTCCAGTTATGTTCTACAATTTTGGAGACCCAGTCGTACTGAAGAACAACTAAATCTTCAACGCGAAGAGAAAGGAGAAATATATTTGCCGTTGATTGTTTTCTTACACGGCGGATTAAATTGTGGGTTTTAGAAATCTCCTTATCTATCTTAGTTAATTGGGTAAGTTTATTATGATTAAGATAAATAAAACCCCTATCAATACCTTCATGGGTTTGAATTTAGCTTTATTTTTGCAATTTGAGTAATTATTATAATTGGTTTTATCCATTTTTATCAATTCTATCAGAAAAATAGTAGTCGATGTTATAAATCACTGAAAATTTCATATGTATCCTTTGCTTTAATTTGTAATGGTCTTATTGTTATGTTGCAATTTTTCTGTGAATATGTTAAGGAGATCTATAAAAACAGATGGACAAAGACACATACATCATAAACGGCAGATTATATGGTGGGTTTAACTAATCTTGTAAACTAATTCTAGTTAATTGGTTAAGTTGATATCTAGTTCTGGAATTATTAAACGACTATCACTTCTATCAAGTTTGAATTTAGCTAAATTTTATACGATTTTTACTAATTGTTAGTATTCGTTTTATCTAGTTTTCAACTTCTCTTTAGTTTCATATGTGCTGATTGATATGTACTAATTTTCCAGTGCAATTGTGAAGAATAGTAATCAAACGGAAGGACAAAGGGAGAGACAATACTGCAAATGTGAGATTTAATATTCCCGATTATATAATTAGGAGTGTTTAAGCAATTTTTACATGATATTACTGAACTGTACTAAACATCTGTAATTATATCAGGTATCTTCGTGGAACCCTACAGCTTAGATTGGAGATGACATTGTCCAACATATTTGATAATGGTAAGTATTCTCATCTACTTTAAATATTAAGATATTGATAGGTTAGATTGGTTGTTGCATATATGAAATTAGATAAATTGATTGCCAAACTTAATTTGAAAAGAAACTTATCCTTTATTAATATCATTATCATTTCACAAATGGAAATACTAAACAACTTAAACATGATAAAGCATAGAAATTTTGACATCTTTATTAAGTACTGAAACATTAAGAATAATCATTCTTGAAGTAATCCCCTGGACATACATGTCCTTGTATGAGTTATATAAGACACCATCATAAGTCCTCAAATCTTCATCACATTTTGGTCGTTTTAGAAAATGGAAAAGGAGTTTCAAACAGAAATTTCCATCAAACTTACTTGGAATATACGAAATCCTTCTATTCCCATTTGTTCTTTTCCTTCTTATGAAGCATTTTTCTTTCGGATCCCAAGTAAAGTACAATGGAATGTCCTCAAACGTTAGTGCTCTTGCTTCTGGACAGTATTTGTTGAGATCAAAGCAAGCTGAAAGCAATGGATCTTCGATGTTCTTCACTTCTTTCCCACTATCCATACTGGACGGTCTTGATGGATGCAAGATCAGTTATTGCTAAGTTGGCAGCCATTTCGTAAGCTTAAGTGATATGTGCTGAAAAACTTTGTTGGAAGGTATGAGATTTATGTGCATAAGTAATGAGTATTTATAGGTAAAATATGTTCTCATAATACATTATCATAATTGATTCACTAATTAATTCGGTAATCAAATTTCCGGAATTTTAGTGGACTGAGTTTTAGATACAGGTTTTGGAGATCAATTACGGGACTAAAAATCCAGTTGTGCTGACTAAAATTAAGGAACATTTACTTGATGATATATATTTGGTAAAGATATGAGATCATATGTTTTAGCGATTCCTTATTTTCCGAAACGAATTGTAGAAGACCTTATTTGACTAAAATTATGCATACGATTAGGGAAAATATAGTTGGCTAAGATAGGATATCTTTGAGAGTAAAAGTGAATTACTATTTCGTCTCTCAATAATTGTAATTATGATTCCTAAATTATAGGAAACGTAAAACGACCATATTTATTTTGAAGATATTTGTTTAATTGTTTTGAAGATTAATATTTAATTAAGGTTTAATGTTTATGATTTATTGTAGATTTCGGATCACCCAGTTAGAGATTTCGGATATAAACAACCCGTTATCCGATTGTGTTAATTTCGGGTTAATTTTTTATTATGACCCGACCCGAATTCTATTTGTACTTCTCTTTTACTAATATAGAGATATCTTCTCGTGAATGATTTTTTTATCCATATGGACTAAATGAACATCTATACTATTAAAAGGGAAGTATTTTTAATAAGTAGACATAGATTAAGAGATTATTACAATGAAATATCATTGAAAACTGAATAGGGATAAATATAAATAAGGAGGCAAACAGATTGAAATCAAATTGGAATCAAACAGACTGATAATAATTATACTAGCCGAACAAATATTAAATGATAATAACACATAAAATCAGAAACTATTAAGACATACTATAAAATCGGAAACAATTAAGACCTATTATAAAATCCAAAATAAATCAACCCACAAAATTAGCTAGAATTTAAACAACTAATTAAAACTAATTAACGCTTAATTTATAAGGAAGTTGATATAATCTTAGCAACTTAATCTAGGAAAATCTCAGAAATTAATACCAAAATCTCGAAAAAATCAATTAAACATAGATAATAAAGAAATCAGAATTAAATATCTCCAATACTAATTTGTACTTGCCATAACTAATCGAAAATTAAAAATCAAAACAGTCAACAGTATACCATTTTAATAACAAACTAATTGATTGTTTCTTAAAATATTGACCAATATAACAAATGTTTTTCCTTTATCGATCACAGTTGTAAATGTATTTTTGAAAATTTAGAATTATTATTTTCCTAACCATTTGGAGTGATTTTAGGAACCATAACTATTAAGAAAAATATATTTTTAATGATGAAAGATTTTTCTATAACCCTAAATGATAGCTTATTTGTTTTTGTATAAATATTGTTCCTATTGACAAGCTGATCACTCAGGTTCATCGTTGTAGTTCTATTAAAATATTTCTTTTGGTGTTTTTTTTAGTGTTTTTTGGTGTTTTTTTTTTGTTCTATAAAATCAAAATAGTTATTTTGGTGTTTTTTCTCACCTCAAGTTATTTATTTGTTTCAGATTTTTTCCCTCGGAGATTGACCCAGCGACATCTTGAGTATAAGAAAAAAGAAACCAGGAAAAGCAACTATTAAGTTAATTCACTAAACCAATAATATATTAAATTCATGTATTATAGTCTCAAAATTACATGTAAACTAAAGTTATTATTTTGCTTTTTGTACTTCAAAAAGCAAGTATATAAGATTAAGTACACATGAACATTAGGATGGAAGGTTTGACTCTGAGCGGTTAACAGGACAACGAATATGCCATTTTTGAATAAATTTAGCATCATCAGTTACATATTAAGACTCTTAATCTAATATTGGATTAGTTTCCTAAGCCTATGTTTTCTCACATTTTTTTTGTGGTTTATACAGAGTGACATGTAAAGCCAAAATCATAGGAAAAACTGTTACAATGTTTTCAATAAAAAAAAATGTAGAATACACAAGCTACACCGCACCTTTTGCACAACTCTACAGGTTTTAAATTTTATTATAACTTATATATGTTATAATAGAATATAACGTTACTGTAGTTGTAACCCTCAAGTTTTCAATAATATATTATAAGGTCTGTTCGTTTCAACCCTCAAATTACAAGTAAGCGACTTAAAAGTAATGAATTCGGTAATTAGTGTCGCTAAAACTAAACCAGAGACAGATTAAGAAAACGTGAACTTGCATGATTAAACGAACTGGCCCATAGTCTAATAGTCTAATCAGAGTTTTGAAATTGCGTGATTAAAAGACTTTTAAAAATAAATTACGATTGTAATGTCTGTATTTTCTAAGGTAAAACAGGGAGAAGAAGTTGTAAACTCTTATCCTCCTGTTTGGGCAACCAATCTTGGAGTGCTCTTTTAATTTATTAATGTATGGTTGAAAAAAAAAAACAGGAAAGAGAAAAATCAAGGCACTTCTTGATGTGTAATATACTTTACTTGTGATTGATTTTACTATATTTAGAATTATATAGATGAAAACAACATGTCATTATGTACTAGATTTATGCATCTATCTACAAATAGTGTAAGATATATATATGTGTGGTATAAAAGATAAATTGTTTTTTAATATATTACATAAATTGTAACTTCACATTTTTTTGTTTTACATTTTAGGAGTAGATTATTTTTGATTGGAAGAGAAAAAATCAAAAAGGTAAATTTTTTTTTTTGGTCGTAAAGACCAGCATAAGATCTCAAATATTTAAATTATTATTAAAACCTTAGTTATACGATAGAATATAAAATCTCAAATAGTTAAATTATTATTAAAACCTTAGTTATACGATAGAAAAACCTTAACATATACGGGACAAGACGCATTTTCAGTCCCAAAATAAACATACCGTTTTTTCTTACTACTTTTTTTAATGTATTGTCTTTATTGATAACAAAAACAAATTTGATCATTCTTTTTATCTAAACCAAATTAGAGTTTGGATCTTGAATATTAATAACATTTCTAAAAAATTGATTACAAATATGTTAGTAAATTTAGTTTTTAAAATCAATCCCGCACGTATGTGCGGGTCCGAATCTAGTACGACTTACAAAATGTTCACTCGCTTATTTATTTATAAAGACAAAGTATCCTAACTATTTATCATCTATTTCATTTCCATTTTCCATTGAACCTGCGGGGAACAATTCTTTTTGCTGGATTAATTATTACCAATATAATCATAAGAAAAAACTATTTTCCATGAATTTTAGCCTAAACTTCTAATAAACTTTGACTTTTAGCCATTCTAACATTAACACTAACTTTTCGATATATTTCTTGTTGAAAGTACACATTATCCTATCAATAATGAGTATAACCAAATAATTTGATAGGAGTAGTAAAATTCCTAAAGATGATTATGTTTTATAGAGTTTAACTCGAAAACCATGTTTGAGAATAGGGTCCGAAGCTTTTCTTTTGAAAAAAAAAAATTTATAAGTTATTATTGAATTTTTATTTTTAATTTGATTGGATGAAATAACAATATGAAATTTAAAATTGATTAAAAATACAATTTATTTGGTATAGAATGAAAACTTGTTAAAAATAAATATATTTGGATCATTTTATAAATAAAAAATTTTCACTTAAAAAATTGGAAAGATCTGAATAGTACTCTTTCAAATATTAAAAATATTATTCAATTATTTATTTTCAAGATTAAATACCATTTTCATGTTTTTAAAATAAATAAATAAATTGCAAAATCTGAATTTGAAACAGTATGGAGATAGTGAAGTGACCTTAGTGCATTGGCCAATGATAAGTTCTTAATCCACCATCACACTAAGGATCGAGTCCTGCTCTATACGAATGTAGGAATTTGACTAATGTACTGGCTTGTTATGGCCCAATGGTTAAAAAAAAACACTACCGGAAATAGTTTAATGTATAATACCGGAGATATGTCTACCCGAACCATTAAAGAATGAGCACATGGAACAACGAGCGCTTCCGAGTCGGTTTAGTGTCTCTTTGGGTCGAAATGGTTAGTGTTGCCAACTAATGCTTCTGATTTCATAAATTAATCGAGAGAGTTGGTTTGCAAACTTTTCTTGAAAGATCCTCTCATTCCGTAACTAATTTGATGCTATAGTAAGAACTATCCCATTTTTAAAAAAGATGCTATGGAATTTTTAACTTTAAGTGACTAATTTGAAATGATAAATATGCATACAAAACCTTTAGTATGAATGAGACTAATGGTGACTCTTTCTAATCCTAAAAAGAAAAAGAATCATATAGAAGGAAACCCAAGTATAAACATAAAAACATTTGGACCATTTATATTGCAGAAGGTGAGCATCTTTTATTAAGTTTGACGCGAAGACCATGCTTCATGCGGAGGATAGGACCAGGAGCTGGTTCAATCTTTTGGCCTTGGACAACCTCAATATTATAGTTTTGTAATATTTCCACCACAACTGTCTTCATTAGAGTCATAGCTACCTCCTTACCCAGGCAAGCTCTTGGGCCTGCATTAAATGTAAAGAACTTGGAGGAAGACACTTCTATAAAGCCTCTTGTTTCCGAAACCCATCTCTTGGGGTTAAAATTCAAAGCATCTTCTCCCATACTGCGTTCATCCTCCCCAACGCGTAAATAAAGATTACAATCTTCGTACTTGGGTCGACTCTATGCCCACTCGGAAGCACATCTGGTTTTACGGGAGACAAGCGCTCGAACGGAACCGGAGGGTGAAGTCTCATTGCTTCATACAAGGCACCACGTAAATACACTAGTTTGTTCAAGAACTCCATGGAATCATAAGACGACCTCTCGGGGTCACCAACTCCCGTGGTTATTCTTGGTAGATTTGTGTTGATCTCTTGGCGAATGTTAGTTACAACATGCGGGTTTTGAGACAAATGCCAAAAGAACCAAGTGAGCGCAGAAGCAGTGGTATCCCTCCCGGCTAGAATGAAAGCTAACATGGTGTCTCTAAGAAACTTCTCATCATTATGGTACTTTAAGTACATGGTTGCATTTAGCTTCATGTGGGATGTCAAAAGATCCTGACCTTCTCCACTAAAATTCTCTTTTGATCTTATATCTTCCCTCTTATCTAATATAAACTTCTTAAAAGTTCGATTTAAAGTGGCGTTAGCTTTATACAACTTCTTCTCTTGTCCGAATCCAACCAATCTTTGGAGCTTCCACAAGAACTTTGGTTTAACATGCCTATACATAATCCCTTCTCCTATATCGTTGAGAGCTTTACCAAAATCACCAACCTCTGACATTTCAATGGAGAGAGATCTAGGATCAACACACCCAGTTACTGTAATTAGAGTTGTGTCGAACGTAAACCTCCTGAACACATCTTGCAAGTCCACGACCTTTTCTTCCTCAGCTATACTATTGAAAAGAGGAACAAGCCCGTCCTTGAGTTTTTTTCTCGTGGTACTCATTGACAACTTTTGAAACCCTTGGTGGTCGACCATGGCTTTAGAAACTTTCCTCAGACTCTTCCATAGCTCCGAGTCCGCGGTGAGTATCCCATCTCCAAGAACATCAAACACTTCTTTGAAGTCAGGACCTTTGGTGTAATTGGAGGAGCTTGATGAGTTCATCATATGACGAATATTTTTGTCATCAGCAGTAAACACCATATCCATTCCAGAATACCACGGTCCTTTGAATACAAACATCAAGTTAGACTTCTCGAGACTCTCCACGCTAAAGTCATAGATTCGATGGAACTCCATGAGCAGACTAGGAAGCATCCCAAGAACTGGCCAGTTTCTAAGGAAGCCTTTATGAGGTTTCTTGAAGAGGTAGAAGAAACAAAGGAGTAAGGAAACGATGGCTATGGAAGCTTGAACTAAGCTTATTGAGGCCATTGAGTATTTGAAGTTTGATTGAAATATTGAAGTAAGTTATGATGGGTTGTTTTTAATTTTTCTTTTTTCCTTTTTTTGGGTAAAATGGGGTTGTTTTAGTTGTACAACTTAATTGAATACACAAACTATAAATGCACAAATATCATTTCTAATTTCTATGACTAACTATAACTGCACCGACAACAACATCAACGCAACATGTCAAACGACGTCATGGCGATGCTCACTACACATGGGATGAGAAGATAATTTGTGGCATTGCAAGTATATACTATTGTTCAGAAGAGATGTTAAGAAAGATAATAACTTGACATTTTAAGTGATTTGTGTAAAATTTACAAATCCTATGTTATTCAATCATGTATTTTAAAAAGTCTCATGAAATTCACTGTTATTGAAATGATGATTTAAAAATCTACTTTAAAATCCACTGTTATTCAAAACAGTTTGTGGATTTTGATTTTAATAAGTTTTAGGGATTCTGGAGGATTGGAGATGATTTGTTTAGTTAAAAATATAGAAATCTAATCTCATGGTTTTAGGTGGGATTTGAAAGAATTTCACCCTAAATCATATCAACTTCCCTAAAATCTATCAAAATTCCAAATTTCCTAAATCCCATAAAATCATAGTTTCAATATACCCCCTAAGTGTTTCTCTCAAATTAGATGTTTAGACTTATCTAAAAGTTATTCTGGTTTATTAATAGTTTATAGTTCTATCAAAAATTTGAATCTTAAAATAAAATTGAAATTAGAAATTATAAATGGATAATTATATATTCTGAAATATTAGGACTTTCAAATATTTAATATTCAAACATTTTCACAATATAGTTTTGTAACTAGCTAATCAAATAAGTGAAAGTTATGATTGGATATATGTATTGAAGTAATGGTATGTTTTACTTAAGATACTGGTTATGTAATGTATGCATCAGTGGGATGATAGACTTCTTCATTGGTTTGTTAGTGGGATGATAGACTTTTTTTATTCAAAAAAACACAGATTACAGATATTAATCTAATATGAAAATGTTTAAAACTGTTTGTGAAGATTTGTTTACGTAAAGTCTTCTAAAATCAATTGTAAACACGTTTTAAGAAGCTTTCTAAGCTTTCTTAATAAATGCTATGTTATTTCTTTGGTAAAATATAGCATTTATTGTGGTTTCTTAATATCCTGGTCATTATATATATTAGTACTAATTAATCTTAGCGATGACGTAAATTAAGCTGAGTTTGAGTCTAACTTCTAACTATGTTATTACTTTTTACTAGTATTTAAATTTGGTATTTCGTATGACACAACACTCCTCATGGACTGCAGATGAAGATGGACCAAACTCCAAACGCCGAGCAATAATTTTATAACACGCGAGACTGTCTCACAATCCAGGGATAGTTAAGTTTGTTGTCTTCTACGAAACTCATTTCGGGATTGAAAAGTCCTTTGGATTTTAGTTTGTCTAGTTAAAGAACGGACCCTCCTCCACACATCTGTCGTGTTATTCTCTCAAAAGTCTCTTTTCAGCTTTTTACGGAATTTTATTTATTTATTTTTATTTCACAATCCGAACTTCTTTGTTTTGGTCTCTTTCTCTCTGAAAGTCTCTGTTTACAATTGTCACTCTGGATTTTAATTTTCATGTTAAGTTCGGTCCAAGTAAAAACGTCTTTGTCAAGAAGAAGGGGGTCACTTGATCCCAGTTAAATAGTAAAAACTAGATTTGCAAGAAGGAAAAAGCTGCAGCTTAATTGGTTTATCTATATTCAACTGAAGAGGTCGAATTAACAATATTAATACAAATTTAAAATATCATTAATTCGGTATTACAACGCAGGTAAATCTTTGTTTTACTATTTTGTTAATACCGTCAATATTTGATTATTAAACATATTTAATTAAGTTGAGTAAATTATAATAATATATATAAATTATTGTTGTCCCAGGTCCCATGGTGTTAAATTTTAGCTTATTAACATAAATTTTAGTCTCTACTTCAAAATTGTTTATATAGATTATGTTCATTGACAAAAAAAGAAAAAAATATATGTTCAGTGAAGAGACAAACAATCGAGGGTCAGTTGTTTTGCTAATATTAAGAGGAGTGTATGAAATTTAAGGCAATCTTACCAAATACGAACTATTTGTTGCAATCAAAGAAACAGACTGAAAGAGAAACATTGGGCTTAAAAATGATACGTTATGGTATCACGTACCAAAGAAGGAAGCAGAAGACTCTAGACGCTTATTTATAATTATCAAGTTATCATATGCTATCATTTTTGAAGACCAATGTTTCTCTTTCAGTCTGTTTCTTTAATTACAATACTAGTAGACAGGCAATCACACGTGCAAGAGCCATGGTGATTAATTAGGAGAGAAGAAATGGAGGAGGCCAGTAAGGGAAGCCCAAGTTCCGGAAGGGAACATCATCTCCTGTGAACAAGGTAGTGAGAGTTTTGGCGGTAAGATCATAAACACCAAAGTTATGGCCAACAAAATAGATGCAATTAAGCTTGAGTCCACTAGAAGAACTAGCTAAGACACAAAAAGCCTTCACTATATATGTCCAACGGAAATGCAAAGATCTCCAATATCGTCTGTATAGATCATAGTCTTCTTAAAGTCTTTTGATTCCTCATTTCTCTAAGACCATGAACTTTTTTCTGTTGCATGCATCAGTATCTCAAAGTCATCCATGTCCTCACAGTACCTGGAAAAAACATGATAGAGCCGATAAGGTACTCAAGCCAATAAAAAAAATGGTACACACCAAACTCCAAAGTTAAATAGATACTATACCACTTGACGAGGAAATGTTGTCCGCTGGGTGACTCTACAAGATGGACAGAGAAAATAATCATCAATTCTTTGATATTTGCATTCGAGAAACTTTATCTGTGGACAGAGAAAATCATGAGATCATAGTGAAGTAGGTATATTAGACTCTGGTTTAGATTAAACGGTTTAAATATATAGTGATGTAGAAAACACAAAATGTCCAACACAGTTCCAATAGTGCTCATATTAAGTATTTGTTGACAGTTTTGCATCCAGCAAGACTATACCAAGATCAAGTTGAACTTGTTGCATTTGCAGAGCAAGCATATCATGAAAAAGGTCCATCGAAGCAGACGTCATAACTTCTTATCTTGTTTATGTTGAAAAACAAGAGTTGCATCTGCCATCTGAAGATGCGACATTTGAACAAGAGGATGAACTACTTCAGAAGAACTCAGCATTAGTACAAAAACAGAGTGTCAGGTTATTTATATCGGCGTTTATCAAGCTGGAAGATTTACACAGGATTAGAAGGCCCAAGAAGCTTCTGGAAGATTAAAGAGCTTCATGTTTACAATAGGAATGTAAACATGAAGAAAGAGGGAAATTTCCTAAAGCATAAAGAAAAAGGAAATTGTCCAATTCCTATTAGGATTAGAATAGGCAGTTTGCCTCTTATGTGGCAAAGGTTTAGTTCTATAAATAGGGTGCTAAGGCTGATTGTAAGCTTTAGCACAAACAAGAGAAAGTTAACCTAGCTATTAAGTTTTAGTCTTTAAGAAAAGAAAAGAGCTAAGAACATAGAGAGAGCGTGAGGTTTTTTTAAAGAGAGTTTTGAGAGATTAGAAAATTGTTTAGAACAAACTTGTAAACAGATTTTCTATTAATCAAAAGAGAGTTTAAAGAAATCTTTATTTCATTGTTCAGATCATAAGTTCTCACACTTTCAATTGGTATCAGAGCGGCACTTGTTCAGAATATTACGGGTGAGATTCTGCGGACAATATGGAGAGCTACGGAGATCTGATCAACAACAATAAAGTCATCTTGGATGATGGAAACTATGGGTTTTGGAAGTCAAGGATCAAATCCATCATAGGAGGTATTGATCGTCTTGCTTGGAAGACTGTTCTAGAAAAGTGGGAGGAACCAACGATCAAGGATGAATCAGGCAAGCGAATTCCAAAACCTGAGGCAGACTGGACTGATAACGAACAAAAGAGATCAAAATACAACTCAAGGGCTTTAAGTGCAATTCATTGCAGTGTTGGGAGAAAACAGTTTGAGTTGATTCAAGGGTGTGAAACTGCTAAAGAAGCATGGGATATCCTTCAAATTCATTATGAAGGTACAACTAAAGTGCAGAGTTCAAGAAAGGATATGTTGGCTTCTAGATTTGAGAATCTAAAGATGGAGGAACATGAATCGATCTCAGATTTTAGTTCAAAGTTGAGTGCTCTAGCACAAGAAGCCTTAACTCTTGGGAAGACGTATAAGGATCAAAAGTTAGTCAAAAAGTTTCTAAGGTGTCTTCCATCTAGGTTCATGGGATACAAAACAGCTTTAACGGTCTCACAAGATTTAGATAATCTCAGTTATGGTGAAGTAGTAGGAATGCTACAGGCACACGAGATGGAACTTAATGGGATTAAGAAACCAAAAGGAATAGCTCTAGCAGTAAGCAAAGACCTATCTGATCAAGGAGAAGAAGATGCTGTGAGTCTGTTGGTAAGAAGATTTGATCGAGCTCTGAGAAGGATAGAACAAGGTCAAGGTCAAAAGAAGAACAATTCATTCAAGAAGACAAGTGAAGACAAAAAGGCTGATATGCAGTGTCATGAATGTAAGGGATATGGTCATTTTATTCAAGAGTGTCCAACAATCAAGTTATGAGATGCCAAGTGCACAATCTGTAAAGGGACTGGCCACACACATGAGGAATGTGTGAGTAACTCTAAATTCAAGAAAGAAAAGTCTATGATTAGCATTGAGAATGAGTCAGATAGTGATAGCAGCAGCGAAGAAGAACTCATTAATTTAGTAGCTATGGTGGGAATCACTGAATTTGAGAATGGGGAAGAAGTAACTGACTCAGAATCAGAAGGAGAAGAAGTTCTTGACATTGTTCAGAGTTACAAAGAAGTGCGAAATACACTTATTTCGCTAGGAAAAGAAAATCAAGGTTTGATTACTGAAAAACTTCGTTTAGAAGCACTTGTTATGTCATTACAGAATGAATTGGTGGATGAGAAAAAGCTGGCTAAAGATTCGCTAGATCTGATGAAAGAGAAGTTGTTCTTATCTGCAAAAGCAGACAAGCTTGAAGAAGAGCTACTTAAAGAAAGAAAAAAATCTACAAAACTACAATCTGAATTAGATCAACAACATAGGAAGATTCATATGTTCGCAGGAACAAAGCAGCTTGACAAAATTTTGAGCTATGGGAGAACTGAGAAAACTCATAGAGGATTGGGATTTACTGAGAACAAGGGAGCTAAATCACAGACAACCAAGTTCGTATCTGCTGGAGCCTATCAGTCTGAGAAGGAGACATCTTATGGTGTTTCTAATGGATCTTTGAGGTGTTATTTTTGTGGGAAAATCGGTCACTACAAACGTTTTTGTTACAAATATTGGCAGAAGGTCTGTACCTTAAAGCAACAAGGAAGATTCTTCTGGAATGGAATTAGAAGACAAGTTTGGATGAAGAAAGCTGACCTATATCAATCGGGATCAATGGTAGCTTCTGGATCTGGGTTTAGATGCAATATGGCCATGATTACTGAAGAACAAGAAGAAACGGAACCAATGTGCGATATGGCTATGATCACTGAAGAACAAGAAGACACGGAGCCTTGGTTCTTTGACAGCGGCTGCTCAAGACATATGACTGGAACCAAGAGTAATCTACAGAATATTAAGAAATTGAAAGGAGGTACAGTAACATTTGGAGATGGAAGTCATGGTTTCATATAAGGCAAAGGTACAACACGTGATACAGAGCTTCCACAATTGGTGAATGTCTATCTAGTTCAAGGATTGCGTGCAAATTTAATAAGCATTAGTCAACTCTGTGATGAAGGATTGTCAGTTTTATTCACAAAAATTGATTGCAAAGCACTGGATGAGTCAGTTACTGTCAAGTTATACGGTGTAAGATCTGGGAATAATTGTTACATGTGGGAAAAACATTCAATCAAATGCTACAGTGCTCGAGGAAGTATAGATCTATGGCATCAACGACTTGGACACATGAATACAAGAAACCTTGCTACTCTTGTGAATAAAGAGATAATTCGAGGAGTACCTAAGCTTAAAGGAGAAGATAATATGGTGTGTGGACCTTGTAATCAGGGAAAGCAAGTCAAAATTCAGCACAAAAAGGTTCCAGATGTTCAGTCAAAATCAGCTCTGGAACTGGTTCACATGGATTTAATGGGACCAATGCAAGTGGAAAGCCTAGCAGGAAAGAAATATGTGTTTGTTTTAGTTGATGATTACTCCAGATACACTTGGGTTCGTTTTATTCGTGAGAAGTCAGATACAATCGACAGCTTCAAGATTTTAGCTTTACAGCTACTTAATGAACGAGGAGGAATCAAGAAAATTCGAAGTGATCATGGTGGAGAATTTCAAAATGAGGCTATGAAGGAGTTCTGTGAACAGCATGGGATTGCACATCAATTCTCAGCACCAAGGACACCACAACAGAATGGAGTAGTAGAAAGGAAGAATAGAACTCTTCAGGAAATGGCAAGAGCAATGATACATGGAAATCAAGTTCCTAAGAAATTCTGGGCTGAAGCATTGAACACTGCCTGTTATATAATTAACAGAGTTTATGTCCGAAGAGATACTACAAAAACACCCTATGAGTTGTGGAGAGGCAAAACACCAAATCTGAGTTACTTCCATGTGTTTGGATGCAAATGCTATATCTTAAATGACAAGGATTATCTTGGCAAATTCGACTCCAGAAGTGATGAAGGCATGTTTTTGGGTTATGCGGAGAGTAGTACAGCATTCAGAGTCTATAACAGGCGTACATGTTTAATCATGGAGTCAGTAAATGTAGTCTTTGATGATCAATCTGTAGCTGTACAAGGTGATGATTCAGACAGTGATTCAGAACAGGTAAGCATCACTCAAGCCCACAAAGAAGTTTCTGAGTTGGACAGTTCTATTACAAAACCAGAAGAAGTGCAACAAGTTCATAAGAATCATTCTGCATCTGATGTTATTGGGGACTTAAATGAGAAAATGAAGACTCGAGGAGTGCAGATTGATTTTAAGAAGATGACAAGTTACTTTACAACTCTAGAAACTGTTTTCTATGAGTGTTTTGTGTCCATGATCGAACCAAAGAACCATATAGAAGCTGTTCAAGATGATTTTTGGATTATAGCCATGGAAGAAGAACTGGAACAGTTTGAGCGTAATGATGTTTGGGAACTGGTTCGTAGACCAATAGATGTGAATATCATTGGTACTAAGTGGATTTTCAAAAACAAAATAGATGAGAGTGGTGTTGTTGTTCGCAATAAAGCAAAATTAGTTGCACAAGGTTATACTCAGATCGAAGGTGTAGAGTTTGAAGAAACTTTTGCACCAGTAGCAAGGCTTGAGTCAATAAGACTGTTTTTAGGAATGGCATGCATTCTGAACTTTAAGGTGTTTCAGATGGATGTGAAGAGTGCTTTCTTAAATGGGATCTTACAAGAAGAAGTATATGTTGAACAATGATATGCTCAAATTAAACCCTAGAGCTACTCTCTCAAATTAAGAGATCAATGCAGTACTTAGGGGTCGAATTCCACAAGGACTCAAGACTACACAATAAATTATAGAGTTTTATAATTAAGCTAAACAGATTAAATTGAATTAAAATAAAAACAATGCAAAATATTAAATAAAAGCTGTTGTAAATTCAGAAGATCAAAAAGCTAGGCCTAGGGAATTTCTCAGGAAATTATGAAATATTAAATCAATAAAATAAATTAGGATTCAAACAATTAAGAACAGATCTAGAACTCTAAACACTTTTGTAAATTAAATCAGTTCTCACTGCAAATAATATCTAAATTTAAAACCAGAAAATCCAAATCTCTTTGTAAAATTCTAGGTTAAAAATCAGCAATAAAATCAGGTTTAGATTGTTCACAAAATTATTAAATCAAATCTCTTTGCAAGAAATAATTTTGCTCATCAAAAGGTTTTATCAGGAAAATCAATTATATTCTCATATCAATTTATTTTCCTAAAGTATTAATTCTAGATGGCCAATCAAGGATTAATATGAAGAACAACCTAAGATGAAGATCTAGATAGATAATGAATCCTAAATAATCAGATCTAATAATTCATAAAATCCCTGTGAAAAACCCTAAACCTAACAAGCAAACTACTCAGACATAATCAATGAAGAACAAGACATGATTCTGAATAATAAGCAATAGAGATTAAAAGAGTAAGAAAGGAGTTTAAGAATTCTTCTCTCAAAGCAGTTCAGATCTCTCTCTCCAATAGCTCTCAAAAATCTCTCAGGGTTGCAGAAAAATAAAACTTGCTAGAATAAAACTTAAGGGTTTGGAAAACCTAAAAACTATATATATATGTCCTAAAACACGTCAGGGACTTATGTTGCAAATATGGAAAACTTTGGGGCAGATTTGTAAAACTTCCAAATTTGTGATTCTTCATCGCCTAAAGAGGGTGTCGATCGATGCTAAGGCAGTGTCGATCGACACTCCCTCTCTGTTCTGACTCCAAGTTCTTTTCCTCCGAATTATTGCTCCAAACTGATCCAAATCGCTCCACTTTGCTCCATCCATGCTAAAAACCTGTAAAGACTCAAAAACAATCTAGAAACAAATGAAAAGACACTAAAAGACTCCTTATATCATGGTTAAAAACCACAAAAACCATGATATATCAACTCCCCCAGACTTAGCCTTTGCTTGCCCTCAAGCAAAACAGAAACTTAGACCTGTGAAAGAGGTTTGAAAACAGGGAACTCACTCAACTGCATGATGATTCTTTATTCACACTCTTCATTTACCTGACTCAAGAACTTACTTCTTATACTTAACCATGATAAGCATCAACATTCCTTACTCAAATCCCACAATCCTTTGGAATCTCTGAAATCTCCATTGTCATCTCATTAGTCAATATTAAAGCACAAATAAGGTGAATTCTTACCTTGGGTGTATTGATCAGTGGCATATGGACTCTCTTCAGGCCAAGACATTCTTCTTACATCTCCTTTCCTCTCCCTTTTCTCACTTCCATTTTTTTTTTCTTCTTTTTTTTTCAAAGGTGTAAGCGAATACCGGGGTCATCGGTAATTTACCTACCCCTCGCTTCCAAGCTTTGTGTGATCATTTGACTCAAGAGTAGAATAATGAGGTCACAGGTAATTTACCTACCTCTCTAAACTGATCAAAATCATCTCATCTTTTATTCTCTCTTTTTCTGATTTTTTTTAAAAAAGCACTGAAGGGAAGAGAGAGGGGAGACATACTTTGAAAAATTGCACTGTCTTGTATGGCCTGAAGAAGAAGTCTAGTCCACTGATTTCCAACCCCAAAGTAAGAGATTAAGTCCGGTTAAAATCCTGATAAAAGTTGAGACAACGTTAGATCAATCAGATATCCATTGAATAAGGGCTTTCAGGATTGTTGATAAGGCTCATAGTCTTTCTAAGCTTCAGTTCTGAGATCAAGCATAAACAAATAATCATTAGAGTGTTAGCCAAATAAGAGAAATCATTAGTCAAGATCATAATTCCCAAAGACAAAAAGAAAAATTTTGAAAAATTTGACTCAAACTTTATGGTTTTGACTGACACAACTGAAACTCAAAAACAGAAAACATAGTTAGTAACTAACCTCCCCCAGACTTAAACAACACTGTCCCCAGTGTTATCAAGTAAGAGGAAAGCAAAAATAAAAATAAAATAAACAAAAATCAAAATCAAAAGAAAAAGAAAAACCTACCAGTGGGTTGCCTCCCACTAAGCGCTTGTTTTCAGTCATTAGCTTGACTGTGTTGGAGCTCATGCATCTGGAGGATCAGAACATGGCATTGAAATCCTCTTCATCCAAGGTGGTGTATAAGCTTTAGGTGCATGAGGCTTGCCAAGGATGTGAGGAACAGGACCAGGGTGGGATTTAGGGATTGGTTTGCCTCTCTTATGTCCTGCAAAATCATCAACAGAAGAAACAAGCGCTCTACGATAATCTCGTGGCTTGGTTAACTGCAAAACAGTTTTTATCTCTTTGAAATTCTTGTTGATGATAGGAGGAAGTTTAGGAGAAGAAGATGCATACCTTGGCCTTACCTGAGGGCTCTGGAGTGTGGATTGATGACTCTTCTGTTTGGGAACAGGTTTCTGACTTGGAGCATCAGTTTTGGACAAGCTTTGTCGCGGTCGTGGAGGGGTGTCGATCGATACCCTCTTGGTGGCATCGATCGACACTGAGCCTGATGCTCGTGTTGCAGAAACTTTTTCAACAGAAAAAGTCTGTCCATCAATAGTAGGAGCCCTCCTCAGCTTATCCATCTCAAAATGCAAACTCAAACCATCCACATTCAGTGCTATGTGTCCCTTCTGCACATCAATGATGGCACCAGCTGTAGCCAAGAAAGATCTTCCTAAGATGAGAGGATCTTTAGGCTCTTGATCATACTTCAGCACCACAAAGTCAGTGGGAATCATGAAGTTGCCAACCTTAACTGGAATATCCTCTAAAACACCTTCAGGAGTTCTTCTGGATCGATCAGCTAGGATTAGAGAAATCTGAGTTGGCTTGAATTCTGTCATCCCAAGTCTCACAGCAACAGAATGTGGCATCAAGTTGATGCTAGAGCCAAGGTCACAAAGTGAGTGAGAAAACCTTCCTGCTGAGATTGAGCAATCAAGTACAAAGCTTCCAGGATCTGGTAACTTCTTAGCAGTCCTACATTGAATGATTGCACTCACTTCCTTAGAGACAACCACCTCCTGCTTTCTCTCCTTCTTCCTCTGAACAGGCTGGTTCAACAGAATTGCACTAACATCCTTAGTTAGCAAGGCTCCTTCTTCAGGGCTCAAACCATTGGATACCATTCTCTTCACATACCGCTTAAGAGGTGGTGAAAGCTTTACTGCATCAATTAAAGGCATCTCAATCATCACCTTGTCCATCATTGCTTTGCATCTAGCTTCCTCCATCTCTTGCTTAGACTTTCTTGGCTTGGGAAAAGGAACCTTAGGCTTGTAGACCCTTTCAACTGTTGGAACTTGAGATTTCGCAGCTTTTGGTTCCATCTGAGATGAGTGTTGATCGATACCCAGGTGGTGCCGATCGACACCATCATCTACAACCGAGAATTTTGTCGATTTTTCACCCAGTTCCGCAGAAGCAATTTCAACAACATCTTCATCCCTCACAGATATGGCATTGCAAGCATGTTTAGGGTTTGACTCAGTTCTTCCAGGAAGAAAACCCTCTTGTCGTTTGACAGACCCAGCAGTCTGAATAACCTGATTCTCCAACTTCTTGACATGAATGTTCAATGCTTCTATCTTCCCATTCAGCT
>NC_025696.1:30822567-30823451 GCF_000633955.1 Camelina sativa
TGCAGAAAAATAAAACTTGATAGAATACAACTTAAGGGTTTGGAAAACCTAAAAACTATATATATATGTCCTAAAACACGTTAGGGACTAGTCTTGCAAATATGGAAAACTTTGGGGCAGATTTGTAAAACTTCCAAATTTGGCTCTCTCGTCGGTTTGGACTGGGTGTTGATCGATGCTAAGGCAGTGTCGATCGACACCATCTCCTCTGGTCGATTCCAAGTTGATTTCTTGCGGATTATTGCTCCAAATTGATCCAAATTGCTCCACTTTGCTCCTTCCATGCTAAAAACCTGTAAAGACTCAAAAACAATCTAGAAACAAATGAAAAGGCACTAAAAGAGTCCTTATATCATGGTTAAAAACCACAAAAACCATGATATATCAAACAACCCAAAGGTTTTGAAGATCCAATTAGGCCTGAGTATGTGTATAAGCTAAAGAAAGCTCTTTATGGATTGAAGCAAGCTCCATGAGCTTGGTATGAGAGGCTGACCAGATTTCTTATGGAACAGAACTATATTAGAGGGAGTGTGGACAAGACTCTGTTTATCTTAGAACAAGATGATGACATTATGATGGTTCAAATTTATGTTGATGACATTATCTTTGGAAGCACTTCAAAAGAGTTGGTGGATAGGTTTGTGAGTAGTATGACACAAGAATTTGAGATGAGTCTTGTTGGAGAATTGAAGTATTTTCTTGGGTTGCAGATTACTCAGTCAGATCAAGGCATTTTTATTTCACAAAGTACTTATGCTAGACAACTTCTTAAGAAGTTTCAGATGGATAAGTGCAAAGAAGCTGTGATACCTATGAGTACTTCATTGAAATTGTCCAAAGATGTTGATGGTAAGGATGTAGATGTCAAGCAATACAGAGGA
>NC_025696.1:30824605-30830399 GCF_000633955.1 Camelina sativa
GAAATGTAACAGATCGAAAGAGTACAAGTGGAGGTTGTTTCTTTCTAGGCAATAATTTAATAGCCTGGTTGAGTAAGAAACAGAATTCAGTGTCTTTGTCTACAGCTGAATCAGAATATATAGTTATGGGGAGTTGTTGTACTCAGTTGTTGTGGATGAAGCAGATGTCAGCTGATTATGGTATGGATTCAGGGGAGCTACAAGTATATTTTGATAACAAAAGTGCAATTGATATCTCTAAGAATCCAGTTCAACATTCAAGAACCAAGCACATTGATGTGAGACATCATTTTATCAGAGAACTAGTTGAAAGGAAACAAGTTTTGATTGAGCATGTTGATACTGAGGAACAATTAGCTGATATTTTTACAAAAGCTTTAGATTTCAATCGTTTTTCAATTTTACGAAATTCAATTGGAGTTTGTGAGATGTGAGTCTTTGTGGGGCTGGTTCAAGAACAAGATCGAGAAGATATTGAGGTTAAGGATAATTAATTGGTTTAATTTGAGTGGATTGTATGATTTTGATTATATGTTCGGAGTAAACCGGTTTAATCTTGGTTAAAATTTAAGAAGTTTGGCTCGAGATTTGTTTGGTTATGAAGCATGGGTTGTATCGATGGGGAGAAGATAAAAAAAAAGAGGGATAAATAATCAGATTGTTTATTTGGTTGTGTCTTTGGTTGTATCGAAAGAAAAAAAAAACACATTGTGGTGGTTCTTGAGAAGATGGTGAGAGCAACTCGACGAGGGTTGGTGAGAGGAGGAAGGAGATCAACGGAAACTCGGGATGATGGTAGGTTTAGTCGATCTCAGTTGGTTGATGAATCGAGCAGTGATGAAGATCAATCTCACTTTGTCAATAAATCCGGTGGTGATGCTCAAATCGATTCGGTAGAAGGTGAAGAGTCTTCAAAGAATGACCAATCGGACCCAACTGAGATAGGAGATGAAGAATCTTCCAAGAATGAATCAGTGCAAGAAATTAGCAAAGAAGAAACCACTGGTAATGAGGAAATCGATTCTGATTCTGAGGAAATTCGTGGTCAAACAGTAAAACGGAGAAAGACAAAGCAAGGATCTTCTTCTACTCCAAAGCGGTCAAAATTCGCAGAATCAAGTGACAAGAGGACAAGGGGAAAGTTTAGATCTGATGTGTTTGTGACAAAAGCTGCTCAAGCCAGGTATTCCCAGCTTATAACTAGGGAGTTTATAGAAGAAAGAAATTTAGATTTCTCGCAACCTGATGAATTTGGGATTTTAGATAAAATCATGGAGTTGGGATTACAAGAATCAGTTCAAGGGTTATCATTATATGTCAAGGAAGTGATATGTGAGTTTTATGCCAATTTACCAAACGAAAAGGCCAAAGATGGTGTTAAGGTGTTCGTTAGAGGGCAGTGGTATGAATTCTCTCCTATATTGATCAATGAGGCATTTAATCTAGAGTATATGACTTTAGATGAGAACAAAGCTAGTAATGCGGTTGATAAGCTGAGTAAGAATGAGCTTGCAGTAGCTTTAAGTGGAAAAGATAAGTTGCCTTGGTCAAAGTTGAAAGTTAAGAATCTTCCTGGAGATGTTGCAGCTCTTTTGATGTTCGCAGCTTTTAACTGGGTTCCATCTGGTCATCCGCATCATCCCTCAGTCAAGCGTGCTCAAGTTGTGTATAAGATGATCAAAGGTATTCGTTTTGATCTCGGACAGCTGATCTATGATCAAGTTATGAATATGAAGTGGAGTGATCCTTCAAGGCGTGTAATTTTTCCCCGGACAATTTTTGGCATTCTTAAGATCTAGGATGGTCCGCTTGAGTGGTCAAATGCAGAAGAAGAAGTTACAGCTAAGTTTTACACTAAAGATGTTCGAACTGGACTTGCTTATGGGATTAAACACGGGTTACTCACTGAGGATGGACATCCTATACCACAGGATGAACAAACAGATGAGGGATTTTCGTCGGCATCTGAGGTAATTCAGTTGGGTAGCATTCGTGTGCCACAATTAGGTCAAGCAGATGAGGAGAGTTCATACGCAGCTTTGGTCGATACTTCACAGGCTCTTCAGCGACTCACGGAAGTAGTCCAGAGGCTCATACAGAATCATCCACTTTCCAAGATGATTTGAGTTGTTTTTAACTGTTGTATTCTCAAGCAGGGGGAGATGGAGAAGAGGCTGGTCTGAAATTCTGGGGGAGTTTAGCTGGTCTGAGATTCTGGGGGAGTTTAGCTGGTCTGAGATTCTAGGGGAGCTTTGTAGCTTTGTATTTTTCATTGAAAACTTTCGGCTTTTGGCAATCACTTTGTTTCAGTGTGTTTGGATGTTTGACTATGGTTCGGTGGTTATTTTGGTTTATGTTTTTTGAACGATTGACTATGGTTCAAAGGTATTTGTTTTTAAAGTCTAAACCGAGTTTAAAATTGTTATGCTTGAGAAGCACAAAGTTAAAAAGGGGGAGATTGAAGATGCGACATTTGAACAAGAGGATGAACTACTTCAGAAGAACTCAGCATTAGTACAAAAACAGAGTGTCAGGTTATTTATATCGGCGTTTATCAAGCTGGAAGATTTACACAGGATTAGAAGGCCCAAGAAGCTTCTGGAAGATTAAAGAGCTTCATGTTTACAATAGGAATGTAAACATGAAGAAAGAGGGAAATTTCCTAAAGCATAAAGAAAAAGGAAATTGTCCAATTCCTATTAGGATTAGAATAGGCAGTTTGCCTCTTATGTGGCAAAGGTTTAGTTCTATAAATAGGGTGCTAAGGCTGATTGTAAGCTTTAGCACAAACAAGAGAAAGTTAACCTAGCTATTAAGTTTTAGTCTTTAAGAAAAGAAAAGAGCTAAGAACTTAGAGAGAGCGTGAGGTTTCTTTAAAGAGAGTTTTGAGAGATTAGAAAATTGTTTAGAACAAACTTGTAAACAGATTTTCTATTAATCAAAAGAGAGTTTAAAGAAATCTTTATTTCATTGTTCAGATCATAAGTTCTCACACTTTCACCATCAACCACATGGGCAGAGATAACCAAAAAAACAAAGCATGTGCAACAACATGGATCTTCATGACTTACACCGACCCATGAGAAAATCCCACTCATGGAAAAGACCGGTTTTATCTCCTCCAACCAATCGGCGTTTTTCAAAGACCGGTTACTCATGGAAAATGTTTTACTTGCATCAGAATTAGTCAAATATTACCACAAAGACACGATCTCAGCTAGGAGTGCTATCAAGATTGATATTTGTAAGGCGTTTGACTCTGTCCAATGGCCATTCCTCCTTAACACACTCTTGGCTCTAAACTTCCCTCAAAAATTCATTAAATGGATTGACCTTTGATTCTCAACTGCATCCTTTTCAGTACAAGTTAACGGGGAGCTTTCTCGTCTATTTCGTAGTAAGCGGGGTTTGCGGCAAGGTTGCTCACTCTCCCCTTACCTTTTTGTTATTTGTCTGCAAGTTTTGTCTACCATGCTTGATACAGCTGCCAAGGAAAGAACCATTGGTTACCATCCTCGATGCCAAAATCTGCAGCTCACTCATTTGTGCTTTACAGATGATCTACTGGTATTTACAGATGGAAATCAACGATCTGTAGCAGGAATTCTACAAATTTTGATCAGTTTGCAGAATTTTCAGGCCTCAACATCAGCCTCGAGAAGTCCACTTTGTATATGGCAGGGGTTAAGGATATTGAGAAGGCTTTAATCCTTCAAACTTTCTCGTTTGCCTCTGGTTCTTTACCAGTACGATACCTCGGTCTCCCTCTGCTAACTCGTCATATGACAACCAGTTATTATACTCTGCTTCTTGAGCGTATACGGGAACGGATTGGCAGTTGGACTGCTCGCCACCTGTCTTTTGCTGGGCGCCTGCAACTTATAAGCTATGTGCTTCACAGTATAACCGCCTTTTGGATGTCTGCATTTCGTTTTCCTCGCGCTTGTATAAACAAAAATGATAGTCAGAACAAAGCAAAAGTGTCATGCATGATCGGATGTTTGTCAGCCAAAGGAAGAAGGAGGACTGGGACTCCGATCGTTAAACGCTGCAAACAAGGTCAGTTGCCTCAAACTTATTTGGCGCCTTCTGGCTTCAACCTCACTATGGGTTCAATGGTTGAGAATGTATCTCCTATGAAAGGGTTCATTAGTTCATTAGTCTCTGATCGATTTGTTTAAAAAGTTCAAAGACATGTTGCACTTGATGTAAAAACGTTTTATCTTTTTCGAATAAATTTTACATTTTATTCACAAAAATAAAATCCCACTCGACTTTATCGTAAATATGGTCCTTGAGCTAAACATGTATATTGCCTCATCTTGTTGATTAGTCTTGTATCTCATATGTAAATCTTCTCTAGTTAAGCCACAAAAAAAAAAAACATATGAGAGATTTTGCATACTCAATCACTTCAACTTCACGTATCTCTCCATAAAAATCATCATAACAAGGATTCTTTTTTTTTTTGTCAACAAAAGATTAGCTCATAAGAGCCAATATGATGGAAAATTGTTTACAAACAGGACATTATGCGGAGAAGTACGCGCTTGGCGTGCCAAAGAATCCGCATTTACATTTGCATTTCTAGAAACAAAAGATAAAGAGAAAGATGAAAATTCCTCCCTGTCACTCTTGATGTCGTCGAGGTATGTCGAAAATGCTGACCAGGCATGAGGAGAAGACACCATCTTCACCAAGTCTGAACAGTCCGTGTAGAAAGCCACGTCACGAAATCCATGCCCGATCATACAGCGCATAGCCCACAGGAAAGCTTCGACTTCGACATGCATGGGAGAAAGACTCCGTCGAAAATTCTTAGCCCCCATGATTGGCATCGGATCCTAAAGCTGTGTACAAACCCATCCTGCGCCTGCAAAAGAGTCACCCGCCTTCCAAGAGCCATCAATAAAACAGCGGTAGCCTGAATAACTAGCAGACAGAGAGCTTGCTGACGTCCTCAGCATTGGGTTAGAGCTAGGTTGATTGGGATTGAGGTCCTCATCAGCACCCCCCCCCCTCCTGGGCCTGCTGCCAAGTTGTTGCCTCGCCTTCCGCCACCCGAATAATCTCCTCAGGCTGCCAAGGATTCTTCTCTTTATAGATATTAAATAACACAAAAATTCTATTGACTTTATAAAAGTCTAAATTCAATAACCCCAAATTTGTTAAGACTTTATAAAAAAAAAAATGATTATTAATATATTTAGTGATTTTATTCACAATCTTCCCAAAACAAGTCCTGGGAAATATCACTAAAAATAAAGAGATTGTTTGGAAGACTTTACAAGATTTTAGAAAACTAATTAACAAAACTATAGAAAACTCTCTAACAATCCTTAAAATTTTTTCACTTGATCATTTTTGATAATTTTGTTGAAATTTCAAATTTTTTTATAAATTAGAATCCAATAACACCCTCTAAATTTTGATAATGTTAAACAAAATTTTGATTTAACATAGCTAAACAAAATCTTGATCGAATGACAACATATAATACATAGAATTCAAAGTTGTTAAAACTTTATTTAAATCACAAACCAATAACACCCACTTATTTTTTCAAGAAAAATGCAATCATGACATATTTAATATGAGAAACAACGCAAAACTACATTTAATTTAAATACTATTGGACATTTGTGGTAATTCCTACATCATATGAACCTCTATGCTTTGATGTAGACCAATAACTTGGAAACATGTGGTTATTCATACACCATGAGCTCTCTGCCATGAGAAGTAACATATCATTTCCACGACTAGGATTTTTTTTTTTTTTTTTTTTTTTTTT
>NC_025696.1:30830469-30841494 GCF_000633955.1 Camelina sativa
TTTCCCCGACTAGTTTTTTTTTTTTTTTTTTTTTTTGCTAAGCGTGTAAATATCATTAAGAATGAAAAGTAGGAATTACATGATGGTTACTTAAAGTTTAGTTCCTTGGCAAAAAAAAGATTAAAAAACAAGGAAGTAAACTAGTGATGCAAAACAAACATCAAATGAGCCAGCAGATCAAAAGGTTGCGAAATTTCCGACGATGCTGTCTAGCATGGATTGAGTTTATAACCTCTCGCACTATGGATTTGAAAATGGTAGCTGGAGGAATTTGATGCGAGTTATGCAGCAAGTTGTTCCTCTGTTTCCAAGTTGAATAGATTATCGACTAGGCAACTAGCTTCCGAAGAGTAGATGGCGCAGAAACCAAATTTCCACTAATCCAGGAGAGAAGATCCTCCCATTGGTGGAACATAACTGTGCTTAACCCTAACCGAGTGAAAGCCATATGCCAAAGAACTGTAGTGAAAACGCAAGAGAGGAAGAGATGGTCTCTGGTCTCGATCTGAGAAGAGCATAAACAACATAGGTGACTGACTTGCAGACCCCAGGATTGGAGCCTCGACCTTGTGGGGAGTCTATCCATTTGCACGACCCACATGTGGAAAGCATTATGCGGGGTTTTGAACCAAATTAATGGTGCCCAATTTTTCTCCTCCTCCTTTAGTCGAATGCTTTGCCAAGTCCTCGAAGAGGAGAACCTATCACAGTCGACATTATCAACACACCAACTAAAACAGTCCCGTTGCAAACGGTTTAGTGGTAAGTTGATTGAGGTGAGGAAAATATGGAGATTTAGTGCATGATCAGATCGAGGTGCGGGCAGGAGCCAAGAGCTCGAATTGATGGCAGCAGAGACCGTTGAAGAGACTGGGATCTGAAGAGTACTGGGACCAGTTTCACCAAGGTAAGTGATGAGTGGGCCAAAAGGAGTCCAGTTGTCCATCCAGAAACTGGTTTGAAGACCATTGCCTAGTTTACTCTTCAAGAACTTCCTAGCCAGAGGCCTTAGCCTTAGGAGACATTTCCATTGCCACGAGTCATTGACTGATTCTTTAGCACTCCAGAACTTGAAACTGAAATTGCTTACCGAGCTGCGGAGGTAATGTGATTTCTGCCAAGCAACCCATAGAGAACCACTTGCTGTGAACAAAAGCCATATGAGTTTTAGGTTTAGCGCAGTGTTCCATTCTGTAAATCTTCTTAAGCCAAGACCACCTTCTGATTTGGGCAGGCAGACCTTTGACCAAGAAACCTTTGCCTTATGATGATTCTCAATCCCTCCAGACCATAAGAACCGGGAGCAGAGTGATTCTATTTGACGGATGCAACCTCGGGGAAGCTTGAAAGTCGACTTCCAGAAAACCATTGTACCAGTAATCACCGACGCTATCAGTTGTAATCTTCCAGTGAAAGACAAGGTTTTCACAGCCCACATAGTAAATATTTTCCTCACCTTCTCAACAAGAGGAGCATACTCAGTGAGTTTCAACTTTCTACTCATCAAAGGCAGCCCCAGGTAACGAATAGGCAGAGAGCCCTGAGGGAAGCCATAGTGCGTTATTGCTAAAGATTCGGTATCATTCACTCCTGCCAGAAATAGTTCTGTCTTTCCTCGGTTCATGACCAGCCCAGACCATCCCCCAAAGTCGTCCAGAGTCTCATTTATTCCATGGAGTGACGAGCTCCCTCCATCAAAAAATATCATAACATCGTCTGCAAACATCAAGTGAGAGATGCCTAGTTCCTGAGTTTTAGGGTGATAAAATATATAGCCAGAGTCGTACCGTGAGTGAAGCAGCTTAGAGAAAACTTCCATTGCTAACACAAACAAGTATGGGGACAGCGGGTCACCCTGGCTCAGCCCTCTTTTGCTTCGGAAGAACCCACTCATAACTCCATTAACCGAAACTGAGAAGGAGGGTGTGGTAATACATTCAGTGATCCAAGCAATGAAGATATCCAGGATATGCAGACCTCCCAAAGTGGCTAGAACAAAGTCCCACCTGATAGAATCAAAAGCTTTGCGCAGATCAACTTTAAGCATTCCCCTTGGGTCAATATTAGTCTTGTGATAGCCATGCACAATCTCTGTTGCCAGGAGCACATTTTCGGATAGGTTTCTACCAGAGATAAAAGCAGATTGGGAAGGAGAGATGATGCCAGGTAAGAGCTGCGTTAGCCTATTCGCCAAAAGCTTTGAGATAACCTTGTAAAGCGTGTTTAGGCATGAGATAGGTCTGAACTCGGAAGGAGATGAAGCATTGCACACCTTTGGAATCAAAACCAGGGTGGTGGCATTCTACTGCTTGAGTAATTTACCTGAGGAAAAGAACTCCCTGATTGCAGAGGTGACCTCACCGCCTACAATGTTCCAGCATCTGATGAAAAACTCTGCTGGGTATCCATCAGGCCCACTTGACTTGTTCAGTGGGATGGAGCAAAAAGCATCCTTGATCTCTGAATTTGTGAATGGAGCTAAAAGCATGTTCTGTTGATCTAGGCTGCAATGGTAGTCTAGGAGGAGAGTAATGTCCTCTTGAACAAATAGCGCTGGGGGAACTGGACTAGCAAGTAGATCTTCAAAATAGTGGAGACAGACATCCTGGATCCCCTGCATTGATTCGACCTTTTCACCCTCTTCGTTATAAAGGAAATGAATGTGATTGATTGCATTCATGGTATCAGCCATTCGGTGGAAAAAACGAGAACTACAATCCCCATCCTTCAGCCAAGTGATACTAGACCTTTGCTGGAAGAACCTTTCCTCTGCCGAAGCCAAAATCTGCCACTTTTTCTCAGCTGCCTCCAGAGCAATAGCATTTGAACTGGTCGGATTGGTTAGCATAGAATTTTGTGTGAGGAGAAGCTCCTCATGCGATTCTTGTACTCTCTTTTCAATGCCAGAGTAATTCTCTCTACTGAACTCTCTGATAGGCTTCTTGAGGGCCTGAAGCTTTTTTGAAACTCTTAGCATGTCTGATCCCAGGAAGTTGAATGAGAACCAACTTTGCCCAATAATCTTCAAAAGATCTTGATTCTGAAGCAGGAAAGAGAAAAGCTTGAAAGACTTCTTCTGACGAAGGCGATGGGTTGTAAGACTTAATGATGCACAGGAGTGATCTGAAAAATCTGGTTCACTGAAGAAACTAACTGAAGAAGGGAAATGTTGTGCCCACACATCATTAACCAGGATTCGATCAAGCTTCTTCGCAATTGGATTGACTTTTTGTTTATTCCACCAAGTGAATGAGCATCCTCGGTAGGTGAGATCTTGTAAAGAAGCTTGAAAGAGACAGTCACGGAAAATCATTGTTGCTCTGTCTAATGAGTGCCCGTCAGACTTTGAATGATCCATAGGGTTCAGGGTTTGGTTAAAGTCACCCAAGACTGTCCAGGCTTTACCTCTAACAGAATGGCTTGTTGAGAGTTGAATGAGCTCATCCCAAAGGAGAAGGCGTTCAGCTTCCAAGTTAGATGCATAGACAAAAGAAACCACCAGAGGCGAAGGTACATCTGGCAGCTCAACTTCGCAAACATAAAAGAAAACACATCAAAACTACTAAGAAAATAAAGCATTTTTACAAAGGATACCTTAGGGACTTCCTCCTTAGTGAGCTTGTTTAAAGTCACTAAGCTTGACTTTGGTTGCCTTCTTAGGCTTGGTCTAGATACCAAGGAGGTGATGAAATCCTCCCTGGAACCTCTTGATCACTATGAAGTTGATCCTTGATCACTTCACCCTTAGAACACAAACCATATTTCTTCTTGATTTTGAGCCTTGGTCTTGCTTTCCTCAAAGACCTCTTGTTTAGCTTGACTTGGAGATCCTTAACCATACCAGTCAACTCTTGAACTGAGCTCTTAAGCTTTTCCACAGAATCCTCTTGAAGAGAGGGCTTAGCCTTTGGAGTTGCTTCACCACTTAAACCTTCTTGACCACCTTTGTCCTTGATAGTAAAAGGCTGATCATCAATGGTAGGAAGGTTGGTTTGGTTATAGATGTTGAACTTCATAGCTATACCCTCAGCAATGTTCAAGGTCACAAGACCTTCCTTGACATCAATAACTGCTCCAACAGTGGCTAAGAATGGCATCCCAAGAATGATAGGATCTTCAGGCTCCTTGTCCATCTTTAGAACCACAAAATCAGTATGAACCCTTGCTCTCCATATCTTCACTGGAATGTTCTCCAACTTGCCAACCACATCTCTATTTGAACCAACAGCTAGGCATACATGAAGGTTGGTGGACTTGAAGTCAGTGTGCCCAAGCTTTTGAGCTATAGAATAGGGCATCACACTGATAGATGCTCCCAAGTCACATANCTTCACCCTTAGAACACAAACCATATTTCTTCTTGATTTTGAGCCTTGGTCTTGCTTTCCTCAAAGACCTCTTGTTTAGCTTGACTTGGAGATCCTTAACCATACCAGTCAACTCTTGAACTGAGCTCTTAAGCTTTTCCACAGAATCCTCTTGAAGAGAGGGCTTAGCCTTTGGAGTTGCTTCACCACTTAAACCTTCTTGACCACCTTTGTCCTTGATAGTAAAAGGCTGATCATCAATGGTAGGAAGGTTGGTTTGGTTATAGATGTTGAACTTCATAGCTATACCCTCAGCAATGTTCAAGGTCACAAGACCTTCCTTGACATCAATAACTGCTCCAACAGTGGCTAAGAATGGCATCCCAAGAATGATAGGATCTTCAGGCTCCTTGTCCATCTTTAGAACCACAAAATCAGTATGAACCCTTGCTCTCCATATCTTCACTGGAATGTTCTCCAACTTGCCAACCACATCTCTATTTGAACCAACAGCTAGGCATACATGAAGGTTGGTGGACTTGAAGTCAGTGTGCCCAAGCTTTTGAGCTATAGAATAGGGCATCACACTGATAGATGCTCCCAAGTCACATAGGCACTGGTTGTAGTGAAGGTAGCTAAGTGTGCGAGGCAGATAGAATGGACCTGGATCCTTGAGCTTAATTGGGATGATAACTCCTCCAAGGTCCTCAAGATCCTTCTCATCTTGAGCTTGGGCCTTCTTCTTTGACAAATCAAGCAAAAAATCCCTATAGAGAGGATATGGTTCATACTGTTCCAAGGCAGGTCCTCTCTCTTCTTCTTGATAAGCAATGATGATCTCTTGTATGGCCATCACTTCCTCTTGTTTCTCAACCACAACTTCTTCCTTCAAAGCTTTCACTTCCTCTTGTTGCTTAGCCAACATTTCTTGTTTCTCAATGATTTCCCTTAATTCCTTAAGCTTCTGTGCTTTGAAATGTCCTGGGAATGGTAGAGGCGGTTTGTAAGCAGGAGGAATGTACTTAGCAGGCTTAACAGCTTCTGATCCTTCAGCTCGATCGACCACTCGATCAGGCACTCGGTTGAGTGCTGGCTCGAGCACCTGGTCGAGTTGGCTACCGGGTTCATTCTGTTTTGCACAAACTTCACTCTGAACTTCAAGAAATGATCTATCCTCCCCATCTTGAACATCACTGTCCTCAGTGACTTCTTCATCAGAGATATGANCTTGAAGAGAGGGCTTAGCCTTTGGAGTTGCTTCACCACTTAAACCTTCTTGACCACCTTTGTCCTTGATAGTAAAAGGCTGATCATCAATGGTAGGAAGGTTGGTTTGGTTATAGATGTTGAACTTCATAGCTATACCCTCAGCAATGTTCAAGGTCACAAGACCTTCCTTGACATCAATAACTGCTCCAACAGTGGCTAAGAATGGCATCCCAAGAATGATAGGATCTTCAGGCTCCTTGTCCATCTTTAGAACCACAAAATCAGTATGAACCCTTGCTCTCCATATCTTCACTGGAATGTTCTCCAACTTGCCAACCACATCTCTATTTGAACCAACAGCTAGGCATACATGAAGGTTGGTGGACTTGAAGTCAGTGTGCCCAAGCTTTTGAGCTATAGAATAGGGCATCACACTGATAGATGCTCCCAAGTCACATAGGCACTGGTTGTAGTGAAGGTAGCTAAGTGTGCGAGGCAGATAGAATGGACCTGGATCCTTGAGCTTAATTGGGATGATAACTCCTCCAAGGTCCTCAAGATCCTTCTCATCTTGAGCTTGGGCCTTCTTCTTTGACAAATCAAGCAAAAAATCCCTATAGAGAGGATATGGTTCATACTGTTCCAAGGCAGGTCCTCTCTCTTCTTCTTGATAAGCAATGATGATCTCTTGTATGGCCATCACTTCCTCTTGTTTCTCAACCACAACTTCTTCCTTCAAAGCTTTCACTTCCTCTTGTTGCTTAGCCAACATTTCTTGTTTCTCAATGATTTCCCTTAATTCCTTAAGCTTCTGTGCTTTGAAATGTCCTGGGAATGGTAGAGGCGGTTTGTAAGCAGGAGGAATGTACTTAGCAGGCTTAACAGCTTCTGATCCTTCAGCTCGATCGACCACTCGATCAGGCACTCGGTTGAGTGCTGGCTCGAGCACCTGGTCGAGTTGGCTACCGGGTTCATTCTGTTTTGCACAAACTTCACTCTGAACTTCAAGAAATGATCTATCCTCCCCATCTTGAACATCACTGTCCTCAGTGACTTCTTCATCAGAGATATGAATAGCTTTTGCAGTGAACTCCCTTGGATTTTGGACAGCTTTTCCAGGGAGTTGGTTGGGTTTAGGAGCTGAAGTAGAGGCAAGGTTGCTCTCCATAAACTTCACTCTAAAGTTGAGACCTTCAAACTTCATGTTAAGGTCATTATACTAGGATGTGAGCCTTTGATTCAACTCAGCAAACTGTTTAGCCTCCTCAATCTTTCCATTGGTTTGCCCAATCAACAACTGTTGCATCATGGCTCTTAAGTCTTGTTCCTGGCCTTGGTTAGTCTGAAACCCTGGTGGGGGACACAATTGGGGCTGGAACACTTATTGTTGTTGTTTGGGGACATAGTTTTGTTGCTGTTGAGGCTGTTGAGGTGGATACACTTGGTCTTGTGGATTGGCCACATTGGTGCTTCTATAGGAGAGGTTGTTGTTCTTGAACCCTCCTTGGTTGTAGCCTTTGAATCCACCCTGGTTTTGCATATAACAGAGCTCAGCAAATTCCCTCTCCCCCTCTTGAACTTGAACCTCTTCTTCACCAATGAAGTGAATAGACTTTTGTTGGCTAAGGAGGATATTATCAAGCTTCTCATTGACCATCTTCAAATCCTTCTTGTATTTGTCCTCTTGGTCAGTGGAGGTGGTCCTTATAGTTCTGTCATAGTCCTCACTGTAATTAACATCAGACTGAGCAAGATTTTCAACTAATTCCCATCCTTCTTCCACATTCTTGTTGAGGAAGTTGCCATTTGAAGCTTTGTCAAGAAGCATTCTGATTTTATAGAAGCACTCCTCTATACAATGTACTTAGGAGAGACTCATTGCTGAAGCCATGGTGAGGACACTGAGTCTGAAATCCTTTAAACCTCTCCCAAGCTTCACAAAAGCTCTCATTGTTTCTTTGAGCAAACCCAGAAATTTCATTCCTCAATCTAGCAGTCATTGCATTGGAGAAGAATTTTGCCAAGAAAGCCTTCTTGCAAGCATCCCATGTGGTTATTGCTCCAGTAGGAAGAGTCTTCTCCCAAAGGTGAGCCTTGTCTCCAAGTGAAAATGGGAAGAGCCTCAACTTGAATCCATCCACACTCACTCCATTAATCTTTGTGAGACCACATATTCTATCAAATTCATCAAGGTGGTCTAGAGGATCCTCCATTGGCAATTCATGGAATTTGTTGGCTTGAATCGGAGATCAGTCCACTTTTGATCTCATAATTGTTGTTTGCTACTCTGGGAGGCACAATACCAGCTCTCTGGTTGTGTGTGTTGGGTGCATCTCCNTTGTCAAGAAGCATTCTGATTTTATAGAAGCACTCCTCTATACAATGTACTTAGGAGAGACTCATTGCTGAAGCCATGGTGAGGACACTGAGTCTGAAATCCTTTAAACCTCTCCCAAGCTTCACAAAAGCTCTCATTGTTTCTTTGAGCAAACCCAGAAATTTCATTCCTCAATCTAGCAGTCATTGCATTGGAGAAGAATTTTGCCAAGAAAGCCTTCTTGCAAGCATCCCATGTGGTTATTGCTCCAGTAGGAAGAGTCTTCTCCCAAAGGTGAGCCTTGTCTCCAAGTGAAAATGGGAAGAGCCTCAACTTGAATCCATCCACACTCACTCCATTAATCTTTGTGAGACCACATATTCTATCAAATTCATCAAGGTGGTCTAGAGGATCCTCCATTGGCAATTCATGGAATTTGTTGGCTTGAATCGGAGATCAGTCCACTTTTGATCTCATAATTGTTGTTTGCTACTCTGGGAGGCACAATACCAGCTCTCTGGTTGTGTGTGTTGGGTGCATCTCCAGCACCAATGTTCCTTGGTCTTGGAACTTGATCTTGTTGCTCTATTACCACTTGATCCTCTTGCTGTTCTTGAACTACTCTTCTTTGCTTATGTCTCAAACCCTTTTGCAGTCTGTGGATGTTGTCAATAGGCCTCTGAAGATTGTCTTTCTCCTTTGACCTTGTGTGCATCAACAAACTGGAGTACTGACTCGAACAGGTGCACGGTCGAGCGCAGGCTCGAGTGGGTGGTCGAGTCGACTGGGAAGTGGTGTCTATATGTATCCGACTTCTGACTCGATCAAGTGCTTGATCACTACTCGGTCGAGTGGTGGTCGAGCTGGTACCTGAAACTCAAGACAGCCAAGCAAAAGAAGATTCGAGTTCAGCAACTTCACAAGTGTATAAACGAACTTAATCTTAGACTTCTATTGATCCTAAATGTCACAAAAACACTCTCGAATGGGCAACGGCGCCAAATTGAAACACATGTTTTGTATGGGTGAAGTGATGAATGTATGGAATGATGAGAGATGAGATGAATGGATGGCAGGGTGTTCAATTCCCCTTATGCAATTGTAGTACAAGAGGTGTCAATCCAATCTGAGAGTTTGTGAGCAATCAGGATGTGCATATATGTCTAAGTCAAGCCAAATGCAAAGGATGTTTGTCCCTAACAATCCTATTATGAAATGTAAAGTGCAGAAAGTAAAAGCTACTAGAATTAGATGCTAAATGTAAATGGAACAGAATGATTATGACAATTATGAAACTAGAACAGAAATAGAAACTATGGTAATGAACTAATGCAAGGCAAGTAATGAACAGGATACTAAGTAAATGCAACAGAAATGCAACTGGAATGAGACAAGAGATAAGACAGGACAACTACATATCATAAACCAAAGTTCTGGGGATGAACTCGAGCAAGCACTCGATCGAGTGTAGATCGAGTGCAGGGTCGAGCTAGACAAACGCGAAAAACAGAGCAACACAAGAAAAATAGAGCAATATGAAAGCTAATCAAACAACAAGCAAGCAGCAGGATTAAGACTAGAAAATCAATAAACAAGGAAGGCCTTGAGGAGGGATTCATGGGCTGGACTAATGATTGAGGTCATTAACTTGGTCAACAAATCTCAAACAACTTGAGCTAATCTAGACATGTAATTCTAAGACATGTTTAATCCACTCTCATGGCAAGAAACAATCAAACTCATGCATCTATAGACTTGTTCTCACAAAGTAAAGAATCTACACAAGCAGGCATTAAGCAATATATCTCATACCAAAAAAGACCTCTAATCTCTTAGCAAGCCTAATGGTAAGCTCTAGATCTAACCTTATCTATGCTCCTTAAACATTGATGTGATGCTAAGATGCTTGAAATCAAATCATACCCTCTCAGTTATAGGATCAGCATTAAGAACATCTAGCCTAGAAGAGATTCTACCACAATCAAGCTTGACCAAATCAAACAAACCTCAAACACAATCCAGCCTAATCCATCCTCAAGATCCTAAGCAACTACTCACAAGAACACATGATGAACATCAAAGTCATAAACCCATAAAATACTGAAACTTGCATCAAAGGAAAGATAAAGCAAAGATCTACAATATTGGAGAAAGAATCAAACTCGAATTCTCAATATTCTGAAAGTTATGGAACCAACAATATTGAAGAATCTAGTGTTTTCTCTCTTAAAAGAAGTACAAGATCTAATAAAAATAAAAGTACAAAAGGAATAATTTCCAAAAGGGTAAAAACTAGGTTTTTGACTATCTAAAAAGCTGGACTCCTTGGGTGGCTGCTGGTACAAACCCTTATATAGAAAAAGTAGTGGAAGCCCTAAAAATGCTAAAAGACAAAAGAGCTAGGCGGCTCGGCCAACTCGACCCAGTGCTCGGTCGAGTGACCGGTCGAGTTGGCTTCTCTCGTTCATCTTCCACTCGGTCGAGTCCCTCTCTGCACACGGTCGAGTGTCTGGTCGAGTGTCTGGTCGAGTGGGCGGTCAAGTGGGACTCTGGACCTTGTTTCTTCATCCTTAACTCTCTTGCTTTCTCCTCTTGTTTGCTTCACTTCTCCTCAACATTGCTTCCATGCTCCTTAAGCTCCAAAAATCACCTGTTTATGCATGAAAAGATGCAAATGCAATGCAACTATACTCTAATGCATGATTAGTCCTAAAAATATGCAATAATGGTCAAAATGGATAGCAAAAGATGTGAATAAACTAAGGGAAAACAGGGTAAAATATATGAACATCATGGTGTACTACCAAAGATACGTATGCTGCTTGACACTGCTTCTAATGGTAATTTCCTGAACAAAGACGTTGACGAAGAATGGCAACTGGTGGAGAATCTCGCTCAGTCTGAAGGCAACTACAATGAGGACTATGACCGCACAGTTCAAAGCGACGCTGGGTCCGAGGAGAAGTACAAGAAAGACCTCAAGAATGTCAATGAGAAGCTTGACTGTATCTTGCTAAGCCAGTAGAGGAGCGTCCACTTTGTATTTGAGGATGACCCTTTCCAAGGTCCAGATGGGGAGAGCGAGCAGACTAAGGAGATCAACTATGTTCAGAATCAGGGTGGATACAACAAAGGTTACAACCCCTACAAGACGAACTCCAATTTGTCTTACCGAAGTACCAATGTTGCTAA
>NC_025696.1:30841526-30843368 GCF_000633955.1 Camelina sativa
ACCTCAAACACAATCCAGCCTAACCCATCCTCAAGATCCTAAGCAACTACTCACAAGAACACATGATGAACATCAAAGTCATAAACCCATAAAATACTGAAACTTGCATCAAATGAAAGATAAAGCAAAGATCTACAATATTGGAGAAAGAATCAAACTCGAATTCTCAATATTCTGAAAGTTATGGAACCAACAATATTGAAGAATCTAGTGTTTTCTCTCTTAAAAGAAGTACAAGATCTAATAAAAATAAAAGTACAAAAGGAATAATTTCCAAAAGGGTAAAAACTAGGTTTTTGACTATCTAAAAAGCTGGACTCCTTGGGTGGCTGCTGGTACAAACCCTTATATAGAAAAAGTAGTGGAAGCCCTAAAAATGCTAAAAGACAAAAGAGCTAGGCGGCTCGGCCAACTCGACCCAGTGCTCGGTCGAGTGACCGGTCGAGTTGGCTTCTCTCGTTCATCTTCCACTCGGTCGAGTCCCTCTCTGCACACGGTCGAGTGTCTGGTCGAGTGTCTGGTCGAGTGGGCGGTCAAGTGGGACTCTGGACCTTGTTTCTTCATCCTTAACTCTCTTGCTTTCTCCTCTTGTTTGCTTCACTTCTCCTCAACATTGCTTCCATGCTCCTTAAGCTCCAAAAATCACCTGTTTATGCATGAAAAGATGCAAATGCAATGCAACTATACTCTAATGCATGATTAGTCCTAAAAATATGCAATAATGGTCAAAATGGATAGCAAAAGATGTGAATAAACTAAGGGAAAACAGGGTAAAATATATGAACATCATGGTGTACTACCAAAGATACGTATGCTGCTTGACACTGCTTCTAATGGTAATTTCCTGAACAAAGACGTTGACGAAGAATGGCAACTGGTGGAGAATCTCGCTCAGTCTGAAGGCAACTACAATGAGGACTATGACCGCACAGTTCAAAGCGACGCTGGGTCCGAGGAGAAGTACAAGAAAGACCTCAAGAATGTCAATGAGAAGCTTGACTGTATCTTGCTAAGCCAGTAGAGGAGCGTCCACTTTGTATTTGAGGATGACCCTTTCCAAGGTCCAGATGGGGAGAGCGAGCAGACTAAGGAGATCAACTATGTTCAGAATCAGGGTGGATACAACAAAGGTTACAACCCCTACAAGACGAACTCCAATTTGTCTTACCGAAGTACCAATGTTGCTAATCCACAGGATGAGGTGTACCCGCCTCAACAACAACAACAAAATCAACAAAAACCTTTTGTGCCTTACAATCCGGGATTCGCTCCAAAACAACAGTTCCAGCAGGGTTACCAAGCTCCCTCAGGACCACTGCCAGGATTCCACCCTCAACCATTTCAGCCTACTCCAGCCCCATATCAAGAAATAAAGCAGATGATGCAACAACTTCTTCAGGGCCAAGCTAGTGGTTCCATGGATACTGCAAAGAAGTTCGCTGACCTTAGTTAGAGGATGGAATGTTCCTACAATGATCGTTACGTCAAATTCGAAGCTCTGAATTCAAAGATAAGGTACATGGAAGGCCAATCCGCTTCTACTTCTGCCCCAAAGCCTGGCCAATTCCCAGGAAAGGCTGTTCAGAACCCCAAGGAGTTCGCCAATGCCATTACGCTGAGAAGTGGGAAAACATTGCCTCCCAGGCAAGGAGTTCCGGACGTCACTGGGGACAGTGAGGAAATAGATGGGGAGGATTTTGTTCAGGATGACGTTCAGATGAAGAACACAGTCGACGCAGTCAAAGATCCAATCAAGCCAGTGAAGCTGTCCAAACCTGAAGATGTTAAGGAGCCTGTTGTTTCTGAAGACAGACCTGCGAGGTTCATCCCTCCACCGTACAA
>NC_025696.1:30844835-30849835 GCF_000633955.1 Camelina sativa
AGTCTTGAGTGCAGTGCAATCATCCAGAAGAAGGTTGTACCCAAGAAGCTCAACGATCCTGGATCATTCACTCTACCCTGCTCCATTGGACCTATGTCTTTTGAGATGTGTTTATGTGATCTTGGCGCTTCAGTTAATCTGATGCCATTCTCTGTGGCTAAGAGGTTAGGTTTCACAAGGTTTAAGGGATGCGACATCTCCCTCATCCTTGCAGATAGATCAGTGAGACTTCCACATGGTATCTTAGAGGACTTACCTGTCAGGATCAGAGACGTGGAAGTGCCAACCGACTTCGTGGTTCTGGAGATGGATGAAGAACCGAAAGATCCTCTGATCTTAGGAAGACCGTTCCTGGCGACTGCTGGAGCCATCATTGATGTCAGAAATGGTAAGATTGATCTCCATCTGGGCAACAACTTCATTATGAAGTTTGACATCAAGGATACTTTGAAGAAGCCAACAATAGGAGGACAAGTCTTCTACATTGAAGTGATGGATAAGTTGGCTGACGAGTTGTTGGAGGAATTAGCTGAGGAGGATCATCTCAAGACTGCTTTGACCAAGGGTGGAGAAGAAAGGTTCCTGCATGGGGAGACCACTTGTTACAAAAATCTGCTAGATTCCCACAGAGAAACAGATGGATCAGAGGAATTCAAGCAGCTATCTGACGCAGAGGAGGTACGTGCAGTTGAGACAGAGAGTTCAGAACGTGATATCTCCCACTCGACCGACATCAAGACCCGACTCGAGACACCGATGTCTCGCTCGATCGAGTCGCACCCCTCTCACTCGACCGCGATCATTCTAGACTCCCATGCTGACGACTGGTCGGAACTGAAAGCTCCAAAGGTAGAACTCAAAACTCTTCCTTCCGGGCTCAGGTACGGTTTTCTGGGAACCAATTCTACTTATCCTGTCATAGTGAATGCTAGGTTGAGTGATGATGAGTTGGGGTTGCTAGTAACTGAGCTAAAAAAGTATAGAAAGGCTATAGGTTATTCTTTAGATGATATCAAGGGAATCTCACCTAGTCTTTGCACCCATAGGATCAATCTTGAAAATGAATCTTATGCTAATATTGAACCCCAAAGAAGATTGAACCCTAATCTGAAAGAGGTAGTTAAGAAAGAAATCCTAAAACTACTTGATGCTGGAGTTATCTATCTTATCTCTGATAGTACTTGGGTATCTCCAGTGCACTGTGTACCTAAAAAGGGAGGAATTACTGTCATCAAAAATGAAAAAAATGAGCTATTCCCAACTAGAACCATCACAGGACATAGGATGTGCATTGATTATAGGAAGTTGAATGCTGTATATAGAAAAGATCATTTTCCTCTTCCTTTCATTGATCAAATGTTGGAAAGACTAACTAGTCATCCTTATTACTGTTTCCTTGATGGGTATAGTGGATTCTTCCAAATTCCTATCCACCCAAATGATCAGGAAAAAACAACATTTACTTGTCCTTATGGCACTTTTGCCTATAGACGCATGCCATTTGGTTTGTGCAATGCTCCTGCCACCTTTCAAAGGTGCATGACATCAATTTTCTCGGATTTGATTGAGGAGTCAGTGGATGTGTTTATGGACGACTTCTCTATATACGATTCCACTTTCTCCTCCTATTTGTTAAATCTGTGCAGGGTATTGACGCGATGTGAGGAGACGAACCTGGTGCTGAACTGGGAGAAGTGCCATTTCATGGTTAAAGAAGGGATCGTTCTGGGACACAAGATTTCTGAAAGAGGAATTGAGGTTGACAAGGCAAAGATTGAGGTCATAGTTCAGCTTCAACTGCCTAAGACAGTGAAGGACATCAAGAGTGTTCTGGGACATGCTGGGTTTTACAGGAGATTCATTAAGGACTTCTAAAAAATTGCAAGACCTTTGACAAGGTTGCTGTGCAAGGAGGTTGAGTGCAAGAAGCTTTCAGCAAGATCAAGGAGGCCTTGGTTTCGGCACCCATAGTTCAAGCTCCGAATTGGGATCATCCTTTTGAGATTATGTGTGACGCTTCAGACTTTGCAGTTGGAGGTGTTCTGGGACAGCATATTGACAAGAAGCTTCATGTCATCTACTACGCGAGTCGCACCTTAGACGAGATTCAGGGAAGGTATGCTACCACAGAGAAGGAACTCCTAGCAGTTGTGTTTGCATTCAAAAAATTCAGGAGTTATCTTGTGTGTTCGAAGGTCATTGTGTATACCGATCATGCTGCTCTGAGACACATCTACTCGAAGAAGGATACCAAACCGAGACTGTTGAGATGGATCCTGCTTCTTTAGGAGTTTGACATGGAGATAGTTGACAAGAAAGGCATAGAAAACGGAGTTGTAGATCATTTGTCTAGAATAAGGACTGATGATGCTGTTCCCATAGATGATTCAATGCCTGAGGAACAACTTCTGNTGTGTTTATGGACGACTTCTCTATATACGATTCCACTTTCTCCTCCTATTTGTTAAATCTGTGCAGGGTATTGACGCGATGTGAGGAGACGAACCTGGTGCTGAACTGGGAGAAGTGCCATTTCATGGTTAAAGAAGGGATCGTTCTGGGACACAAGATTTCTGAAAGAGGAATTGAGGTTGACAAGGCAAAGATTGAGGTCATAGTTCAGCTTCAACTGCCTAAGACAGTGAAGGACATCAAGAGTGTTCTGGGACATGCTGGGTTTTACAGGAGATTCATTAAGGACTTCTAAAAAATTGCAAGACCTTTGACAAGGTTGCTGTGCAAGGAGGTTGAGTGCAAGAAGCTTTCAGCAAGATCAAGGAGGCCTTGGTTTCGGCACCCATAGTTCAAGCTCCGAATTGGGATCATCCTTTTGAGATTATGTGTGACGCTTCAGACTTTGCAGTTGGAGGTGTTCTGGGACAGCATATTGACAAGAAGCTTCATGTCATCTACTACGCGAGTCGCACCTTAGACGAGATTCAGGGAAGGTATGCTACCACAGAGAAGGAACTCCTAGCAGTTGTGTTTGCATTCAAAAAATTCAGGAGTTATCTTGTGTGTTCGAAGGTCATTGTGTATACCGATCATGCTGCTCTGAGACACATCTACTCGAAGAAGGATACCAAACCGAGACTGTTGAGATGGATCCTGCTTCTTTAGGAGTTTGACATGGAGATAGTTGACAAGAAAGGCATAGAAAACGGAGTTGTAGATCATTTGTCTAGAATAAGGACTGATGATGCTGTTCCCATAGATGATTCAATGCCTGAGGAACAACTTCTGGTCGCCCAGGTTTGTGAGCGGATGCATGACACAGGGGTTGAGAACCTCAGAATCAGATGCATGGCGATCACTTCTGAGACTGCACCATGGTATGCAGATGTCGTGAATTACAAGGTTTGTGGAGAAGTTACTGATGACGTGGATCCCTACAGGAAGAAGAAAATTTTCAGGGAGGTCAACCACTACTTCTAGGATGAGCCCTATCTGTACAAAAGAGGTTCTGACGATCTGTTCAGAAGATGCATAGCAGAAGGGGNAGTTCAGCTTCAACTGCCTAAGACAGTGAAGGACATCAAGAGTGTTCTGGGACATGCTGGGTTTTACAGGAGATTCATTAAGGACTTCTAAAAAATTGCAAGACCTTTGACAAGGTTGCTGTGCAAGGAGGTTGAGTGCAAGAAGCTTTCAGCAAGATCAAGGAGGCCTTGGTTTCGGCACCCATAGTTCAAGCTCCGAATTGGGATCATCCTTTTGAGATTATGTGTGACGCTTCAGACTTTGCAGTTGGAGGTGTTCTGGGACAGCATATTGACAAGAAGCTTCATGTCATCTACTACGCGAGTCGCACCTTAGACGAGATTCAGGGAAGGTATGCTACCACAGAGAAGGAACTCCTAGCAGTTGTGTTTGCATTCAAAAAATTCAGGAGTTATCTTGTGTGTTCGAAGGTCATTGTGTATACCGATCATGCTGCTCTGAGACACATCTACTCGAAGAAGGATACCAAACCGAGACTGTTGAGATGGATCCTGCTTCTTTAGGAGTTTGACATGGAGATAGTTGACAAGAAAGGCATAGAAAACGGAGTTGTAGATCATTTGTCTAGAATAAGGACTGATGATGCTGTTCCCATAGATGATTCAATGCCTGAGGAACAACTTCTGGTCGCCCAGGTTTGTGAGCGGATGCATGACACAGGGGTTGAGAACCTCAGAATCAGATGCATGGCGATCACTTCTGAGACTGCACCATGGTATGCAGATGTCGTGAATTACAAGGTTTGTGGAGAAGTTACTGATGACGTGGATCCCTACAGGAAGAAGAAAATTTTCAGGGAGGTCAACCACTACTTCTAGGATGAGCCCTATCTGTACAAAAGAGGTTCTGACGATCTGTTCAGAAGATGCATAGCAGAAGGGGAAGTGAAGGGAGTGCTTAAGCACTGTCACGACTCCACCTATGGAGGTCACTTCACCACATTCAAGACTGATATCTTGTGTTTCTGTTGGGTTTTAAGCCTTGTTTTTGCATAATTTTGTTGCATAATCTTGTCATTCTAGGTTGTTTTAGGAAGATTTGCATCTAGTATGTTATCTCTCAGGTTCTTGGAGTAATCTCAACACATTTGGAGCATTTAGACTTGTTTTGATTGCAAAGAAGCAAAGAAGAGTGAAGTGAAGAAGAGATGCACTGGAGCGCCATCATCAGCGGCCACCACCATCAGCCAAAGTGTGCCTGCTCGTCCCAATCGGCCATCTCAATCGGCCAAAGCTTGCCCGGCTCAATTTCTCGGATGGAAGATTCAGAACCGGTCAAAAGCGTCTCAAAGATCGACTCGGATGAAGATCTTACATTGAGATTTAGCTTCCACTCTCTTCATCAAAGTTATAGTCATTTGAGTTATCTTTCCAATGGAGGTTATGTCAAGCAAATCCGAGCTACTATGCAATACTTATGGCAGTTTTAGTGGATGTAGGTCATTCTGGCGCGAAGACACACGCGGCCACACAACGCGGCCAAACCAAGACCGAGTGAAG
>NC_025696.1:30855460-30863294 GCF_000633955.1 Camelina sativa
CTTCTTTAGGAGTTTGACATGGAGATAGTTGACAAGAAAGGCATAGAAAACGGAGTTGTAGATCATTTGTCTAGAATAAGGACTGATGATGCTGTTCCCATAGATGATTCAATGCCTGAGGAACAACTTCTGGTCGCCCAGGTTTGTGAGCGGATGCATGACACAGGGGTTGAGAACCTCAGAATCAGATGCATGGCGATCACTTCTGAGACTGCACCATGGTATGCAGATGTCGTGAATTACAAGGTTTGTGGAGAAGTTACTGATGACGTGGATCCCTACAGGAAGAAGAAAATTTTCAGGGAGGTCAACCACTACTTCTAGGATGAGCCCTATCTGTACAAAAGAGGTTCTGACGATCTGTTCAGAAGATGCATAGCAGAAGGGGAAGTGAAGGGAGTGCTTAAGCACTGTCACGACTCCACCTATGGAGGTCACTTCACCACATTCAAGACTGATATCTTGTGTTTCTGTTGGGTTTTAAGCCTTGTTTTTGCATAATTTTGTTGCATAATCTTGTCATTCTAGGTTGTTTTAGGAAGATTTGCATCTAGTATGTTATCTCTCAGGTTCTTGGAGTAATCTCAACANTTCAGACTTTGCAGTTGGAGGTGTTCTGGGACAGCATATTGACAAGAAGCTTCATGTCATCTACTACGCGAGTCGCACCTTAGACGAGATTCAGGGAAGGTATGCTACCACAGAGAAGGAACTCCTAGCAGTTGTGTTTGCATTCGAAAAATTCAGGAGTTATCTTGTGGGTTCGAAAGTCATAGTGTATACCGACCATGCTGCTCTGAGACACATCTACTCGAAGAAGGATACCAAACCGAGACTGTTGAGATGGATCCTGCTTCTTCAGGAGTTTGACATGGAGATAGTTGACAAGAAAGGCATAGAAAACGGAGTTGTAGATCATTTGTCTAGAATAAGGACTGATGATGCTGTTCCCATAGATGATTCAATGCCTGAGGAACAACTTCTGGTCGCCCAGGTTTGTGAGCGGATGCATGACACAGGGGTTGAGAACCTCAGAATCAGATGCATGGCGATCACTTCTGAGACTGCACCATGGTATGCAGATGTCGTGAATTACAAGGTTTGTGGAGAAGTTACTGATGACGTGGATCCCTACAGGAAGAAGAAAATTTTCAGGGAGGTCAACCACTACTTCTAGGATGAGCCCTATCTGTACAAAAGAGGTTCTGACGATCTGTTCAGAAGATGCATAGCAGAAGGGGAAGTGAAGGGAGTGCTTAAGCACTGTCACGACTCCACCTATGGAGGTCACTTCACCACATTCAAGACTGATATCTTGTGTTTCTGTTGGGTTTTAAGCCTTGTTTTTGCATAATTTTGTTGCATAATCTTGTCATTCTAGGTTGTTTTAGGAAGATTTGCATCTAGTATGTTATCTCTCAGGTTCTTGGAGTAATCTCAACACATTTGGAGCATTTAGACTTGTTTTGATTGCAAAGAAGCAAAGAAGAGTGAAGTGAAGAAGAGATGCACTGGAGCGCCATCATCAGCGGCCACCACCATCAGCCAAAGTGTGCCTGCTCGTCCCAATCGGCCATCTCAATCGGCCAAAGCTTGCCCGGCTCAATTTCTCGGATGGAAGATTCAGAACCGGTCAAAAGCGTCTCAAAGATCGACTCGGATGAAGATCTTATATTGAGATTTAGCTTCCACTCTCTTCATCAAAGTTATAGTCATTTGAGTTATCTTTCCAATGGAGGTTCTGTCAAGCAAATCCGAGCTACTATGCAATACTTATGGCAGTTTTAGTGGATGTAGGTCATTCTGGCGCGAAGACACACGCGGCCACACAACGCGGCCAAACCAAGACCGAGTGAAGACACGCGGCCACACCACTCGGCCAAGACATGACCGATGGGTTTTAAGTGGTTGGGGGTGCGAAGACACACACGGCCACACCACGCGGCCAAACCAAGACCGAGTGGAGACACATGGCCACACCACTCGGCCAAACCATGGCCGCTGGAGCCATCTCCTCACTTGTTTTATTTTTTGAACCGGTTTGACCCAGTTTGTTTTGGGTTGACCTAGGTTCTATTCTACTTTCCTATAAATACTCTAAACCTATTAAGGAGACCTATATCTTATCTTATCTTTTGTTTAGTAGCCACTTAGGGTTCTTAAGCTTGTCTACTCTTGGTTTATTGAATCCTTGGTTGATTTTCCAGTTTTTAATAGCAATTTCTCTTTCTAATCTCTTAACCTATAAACTCTTATTATGATTTCACAAAGATCAAACTCTTTCCTTTGTGTGATCATGATGATGAGTGAGTAGATCTTTTAGGATTTTGGGCTTGGTAGATTAGGGAGATAGATGATTGATCTTTGATGTCTAGGTCTTTATTTATGTATTTCCTATCTTGATTAGTGATAATAATGCTAGATAGCCTTGACAAAGCTTGAATCTAGACTTTAGGATTTCCATGCCCACAAGGTGTTTGATGAAATTCCTGAACCAAACTATTCAAGAGCTTTGCATTCCTAGCCAATGGAAATTGATGATTAGGGTGCTTAGTGGTATTTAGACTTGATTTTAATGCATGCTTGCCTTGTGATTGCCTTTGGAAATTGTTGATTATCACTTGATTAGCATAGGATCTCTATCATGGAAATGAATTGATTTGCATAAGTGTTCTTAGCCATAGGATTGTTCTTGATTGTTGCTTAGACATCTAGGATTGATTAGCTATCTCCCAAGTCAATTACCTTGCCCAAGGTTCACTTGTTTAATCTTGATTTTAAAACTGTTTTTAGTTGTGTGTTTGCTTGCTTTTAGTTTGTTTGTTTGATTTATTTAAAGTTGCTTCTAGTTAGTTGATACATAAAACAAACCCCTTTCTTATTAGCTTAGATTAAGCATTGATGTGTATTCCTGGTGTGTTGATCATTGCAAACTGAGGTTCAATAATTTAATTGAGAGAAAAAATACTACATCAAAGACAGCTCAAAAGGTTCTTCAAGGAGGTCTTTGGTGGCCAACCTTGTTCAAAGATGCTCACAGCTTCATAACCAAGTGTGATGCTTGTCAGAGGATGGGCAACATCACAAGCAGGAACGAGATGCCCCAGAATCCAATCCTGGAAGTAGAGATTTTTTATGTTTGTGGTATAGACTTCATGGGTCCTTTCAACCCCCCATCAAATGGCAATGTCTATATTTTGTTGGCAGTTGATTATGTTTCTAAATGGGTCGAAGCCATTGCCAGTCCCACCAATGATCACAAGGTTGTTCTAAAGCTGTTCAAAAGTATAATTTTTCCAAGGTATGGGATACCCAGAGCAGTGATCAGTGATGGTGGAACTCACTTCGTCAACAAGGTGTTTGAGAGTATGCTGAGAAAGTATGGCGTCAAGCACAAGGTGTCTACTGCGTATCACCCTTAGACAAGCGGACAGGTTGAAGTCTCGAATAAGCAAATCAAGGGGATTTTGTCAAGAATTGTTGGTGTTTCGAAGAAAAATTGGTCTGTCAAGCTGGATGAGACTCTCTGGACGTACAGAACAGCGTTCAAGACGCTGATAGGCAGAACACCATTTCAGTTGGTATATGGTAAAACATGTCATCTCCCTGTGGAGGTTGAGTACAAGGCGCTTTGGGCTATCAAGTTGTCGAACTTGGATATTAACACAGCTCAGGCTAAGAGGAATCTTGATCTACATGAGTTGGAAGAAATCAGACTTGATGCCTATGAGAGCTCAAAGATTTACAAAGAAAGGACCAAGAATTTTCATGACAAGAAAATTGTTGTCAAGGAGCTCAAGGCTGGGGATAAGGTTTTGCTTTTCAATTCCAAACTTAAGTTATTTCCTGGAAAGCTTAAGTCTAGGTGGTCTGGACCTTTTGACGTCAAGGAAATTCTGCCATTCAGAGCCATCACTCTTCTGAACAAGGATGGTAGTGAATTCACTGTAAATGGTCAGAGAGTCAATTTTTTTTTGCATCATATCATGTTTGGGATAGCATCCATATTATTTGCATAGAAAAACAAAAAAAAAATTGAAATAAGAATAAAAGAACACAACATCAGATACATCATCTCAAACCCTCCCCCAAACTTAAATTAGACAGTCTCCTGTGTAAGAAAAATTTGCAGGAGTATTTAAGAATCACAACAGAAACAATGCAGAAATTAAATGGTATATACAAAGGAAGGTAGGAGTACCTCAGTAGTAGAAGAAGGAGTCGGAGCTCGCCCAAGGAGTTGGTGTGTGATACTGGCTCTGTCCTTCAATTTCTTCGGGATCCGCAGGAGTGGTCTCAGCTGGGTGGTCGACTTGTTGCTCAACCACTTGCATGTTCCGATAAGTGTTCGGCTGCTCGTCGCACTGCATGTCGTCGACTCTAGACTCACCATGGTCCGAGACTAACACTACCACATCTGTAGGCTCATAATCACCTTGCTGGTCAACCTCTTGCTCAGCTTGAGCTGCAGAACGACACGCTGATCGACGACTTGAGGAGGCTCTTGAACCACGCGAACCTTGTCCTCTTCTCTCCCTAGATTCATTTGACGAGTGGCGTGAAGGGACGGGTGTAGGCTGACGTTGTCGTGACACATATGAAGATTGACATGCTGGAGAGGGAATCAGAGAAGTTGTTTGCTCTAGGTTCGCGGAAGGGCGTCCTGACATTGGTATGGTATCCTCGGGGATAGACCTAGGGACGGCGGTTGTGGAAGTCGAGCAGCTAAACATACACATGACGTTCTTGACAGTCTTGGTGAGGTTGCTGAGCGCCTTGTCTCTGACTTTCCCCCATCGTTGAAGCTTGTTAAGGCGGTCATGAGCTGCTCTGACCCCTCTGGCCATTCTTTGTTCTAATTACTCCTCAAAGTGGAACTGCTCAGGGCGGTACTCAACTGCGTCTTCTTCCATCGGATCATCTCCTGCTTCCGCGACGTCGACATGTTGCTCCTCAACATCAGAATTGTATAATGGATCCGCAGGGGGAATGAACTCAACATGCTCACCCCTCAAGATTGTAGTCAAGTCGACGCAAGGGAGGAGTAGTTTGGAGGGGCCGACCGCAGGATGCACAAACTTGTATAGCAATCGTCCATTCCTCAAACCCCAGTCCAAAGTGCGTAGTTGCTGCAAGTTGTTTATGTATATCCAGCGTGGTGGGTATGGCTTGGATTGTAGAGAAACACCTGCAGCCTCAAGAAACCAAGTCACTACGCCTCCCATGCACATTAGTCCAGGAGTACGGTTGCTGTTGAGTCTCGAGACCCAAGTCTTGTATGACATGATGTAGTTGAGAAGGTAGAGCGAGACGGAGGTGTTGGACATGTCGCCTTGCAGCACGGTACAATCCATGGAAGTGAACGAGAGTCCCTTAAGTGCCAGATCGTTCATCTCAAGCTCGCCGTAAGTAATATATCCCTTAATCTCCTTGGCATAAACGGCATTTGCGACCGCCTTCTGGAAGTAACGCACAACCGAGCTTCTCAGGTATCGCCTTTGTTTTCGATGAAGTAAATGTCGGCGTGCTTCCGATTGTTGCCCAAAGGGTAGATATATCATTCCTATAAAACTGCGGTGTAGTTCCTGTTTTGCTGGGAAAACCGAATATCTCTTCGATGGCCCAGAATGTAAGATTGCAGAACTGGCCATGAACGCGAAAGGTAATGTAGCCCAGACCTCCATCTGACATCATGCCTAGCTCATCCGCATACAAGTGCATCTCCAAGGTGGAAAGGAACTGAATTGTCTCCTCTCTGTATTCATTCTTGGGGGTGTTCATAATTCTCTCCAGATGGCATCGCCGAAACAGGTACTGAACATCCTCCCCAATCCCTAGTAGCTCCATCGTCTCAGGATGTGGATATCTTGTGCCACTGAACTCGCACTGTTGGAACAGCTCGTAGTACTCCTTGGGAGTGAACTTCGTCTCAGATGCTCTTCGTCGTACAAATTTCCTTGGCTCTTGTTCTGGACGCAACGCAGGTTCCTCCTGTTCGTAATCACTACCTTCGTCTCTGGAGAGGGAAACTCGTGCCGGTCTCTTCCCGCTACTCTTGCTCTTGGAGAGCGGTTTGTCTGGTCTGCTCGAACCCGCTGCTTGTTCTGCCCCCAACAACCTCATCAACCATGTTCTTCATTTTCATGAAACGCTTCGCCATGGAGTCGGCGGATGAACGTTCTCCAGCGACACAACCATATGCCTCTCTCATCTCGTGTATAAGCTCAGTACTTTTTCTTTTTCCCTGAAACATGTAAACTCAAAGCTAAACGTTAATACTTTAGTGAGCAAATAATAAGAGCAGTTATGAATTGGGTATGAATACGGCAAATAATAAGAGCATATCAGAAGTGATGCATTTACCTAGGACAACTGATTGTTTTGCAACATTTTCTAGTCTTTTCTATACACTTTATATGTCTAGGTAGTTCTTGCATCATCCTTGCATACATTGTGCATTTTGGAGTTTTTCAGGTATCTAGGAGACGTTGGGAACATATCGCTCAGCATCGCCGTTTGAGTCGCCGTTCAAGCCATACTCCAAGGCGTTGTTCGAGTTGCCGTTCGAGTCGTTGTTTGAGCCATCCTCCAAGACGCCGTTCGAGCCATCTTTCATTCCGCTCGAGTGGACGTCGTTCGAGCCACACCACTCTAGTCGTTTGAGTCACTCCACTCGAGACACCTCGTTCGAGCCGTTCCACCCGAGTGAGATTTAGCTTTCGACATCTTTACCAAAGTTGTAGAGAATTGAGTCATGTTTCCATTGCCTTTTATTTCAAGCCAATCGGAGGTGTGGTTAAAAAGTTATCATCGTTTTAGTGGATGCGTATACACCCAGCTCGAGTCGCTGCCCGTCGACTCGACCCTCCAGCTCGAGTTGCTGCCCGTCGACTCAACCCTCCAGCTCGAGCTGCTGCCCATCGACTCGAACCTCCACCACTCGAGCCAACACCATCACCCACTCGAGCCACCACTCGTTCGCACATGTCAGGAAGACGTTCCGTCCTACACGATTCAGGAGATTCCCAAACCGACTCTTCATTTTGTCGTTTTACGTTTTAGGGATTTACATGTTTTTACTATAAATACGTTTTGTTAAGTCTTTGCGGAATCATCTTAGTTTTGATCTCGTTTTTCTTTTGTAAGGTTTACCTAGCCACCAAAAACGCGCTCTGATCTTATAATCCAGATAGCTTTGATTTTATTGAGTTTTTGCATTGGATTTCCTCTACAAAGTTGTTCTTCTCATTTCTATCTATCTACTATGCTTTGTTCAATATTTCTCGATTTGTATATTTGGTGATGATTTTCGGATCTAAGTAGTGTGTTAGTTCTTGAGGATGGGATAGATTAGGTCGAGGATCTTAGGATGTAGAGTGTTTAAGCGTTGATTGCATGATTCCCTTCTGGACTAGAGTAAGAAATACTATTTTTTTCTCTGATCAATTGGGACTAGGTTTGAGACATTTCCACACCCAAAAGGTGTTTGATGAAATGCCTGACCAACTAGTGCCAGAGACTTACGTTCCTAGCCTAAGAGATTAGTTGTCTAGGATGTTTGTTGACATGAATGAACTTGTTTGTAATGCCTGCTCAACCATGTTCCTCTATCGAGAGCTAGGTATGGAAGTGGTTGAGTCTGAGTAGCTTTTGCCAAGAGATTGGATTAGCTAGTTTGTGATGTTCATTGTTTAGGGATAGTTTGCTTATGGTATGTTAAACACTCTGTAGACTAGGATACTCCACCGACATCGATTACTCCCATCCTTAGGACTTTTATCTTTTTGATTGATATTACATTCCCGAGACTGTTTCATTTGTTCATGCTTAGAAT
>NC_025696.1:30864079-30867913 GCF_000633955.1 Camelina sativa
TGGTATGTTAAACACTCTGTAGACTAGGATACTCCACCGACATCGATTACTCCCATCCTTAGGACTTTTATCTTTTTGATTGATATTACATTCCCGAGACTGTTTCATTTGTTCATGCTTAGAATTGTTTTCGGTTTCGCTTATTCTTGCTTGCTTCTTGTCATACATTTTCGTTTCTGTTTCTGTGACTCATCTCCGTTTTGTATTTTGACCATTCTAGGATTGTTAGAAAAACACTCTTTTTGAATTGTCTTAACTTGTGACTTCTTGATTGCATCTTGAGTGACTAGCATCATCCCATTTTGATTGACACCTTAAGTACTACAACTAAATAAGGTTAATTGAACCTACTAGGATAGACACACAAAAATCTTAGTATCAGTTTGGCGCCGTTGTCGAGGAGAGTTGAGTGTAACGGTGACGACAAGTCGAGCACGGCGTGTAGGGAATTCGAGGGAGGCAGCAAAACGGCAGATGACCGCTGGCGTGACTTCATCGGATTGGAGCGGAGTGGTGACGTCGAACAGAGAAAGAGAGTGAAGTGAGATGATGATTGTTTGTTGTGGTTGGTGGGGTTAGAGTGAACAGGAGAAGGGTTAAGTAGATGGGTGAGAAAGATGATAAATGGTGAGAGGTGATGGAGTTGATATGTCGTGCAAGTGGGAAGAAAAAGAGAGTGATGGTGGAGTGATGTGAGATGGTGAGACATAAAGATGATATGTCTAGTGGGGGGAAACAAAGGGTGAGATAAGTTGAAGTGATGGGCATGTGGGATAGAGGGGAAGGGTGATAAACCAATAATTCAGAATCCCTCCTTATATTGCCTTTTATTCCCTTCTGTAGATATCCCTTTTTTTGCTGATTTCGCTTCTGTAGCACCCATCATACTCGGTTTGACTCTGATCCCACTAGTTTGACTGCATTTTTAAATGTTGCTTAAACTCCCTTCTGTAGATTCCTGAACACAAGAAAATCAAAAACAAAAATTAAAAACACAAGGATCCTAAAAAAAAATATTTACAGTGATACCTTTGGGATTTCCTCCCAAGTGAGCTTGTTTAAAATCACTAGCTTGACTTTTCAGATTTTTAGGCTTTTGGGGGTTCATAGAGGAGCACAGAAAACCCCTCTGGTCGGACTTGGTCAGTTAAATATTTCTTGAGTCTCTGACCATTTACAGTTTATTCACTACCATCCTTGTTCAGAAGAGTGATGACTCCGAATGGCAGAACTTCCTTGACGTCAAACGGTCCAGACCACCTAGACTTAAGCTTTCCAGGAAATAACTTAAGTTTGGAGTTGAAAAGCAAAACCTGATCCCCAGCCTTGAGCTCCTTGACAACAATTTTCTTGTCATGAAAATTCTTGGTCCTTTCTTTGTAAATCTTTGAGCTCTCATAGGCATCAAGTATGATTTCTTCCAACTCATGTAGAACAAGAGTCCTCTTAGCCTGAGCTGTGTCAGTATCCAAGTTCAGCAACTTGATAGCCCAAAGCGCCTTGTACTCAACCTCCACAGGGAGATGACATGCTTTACCATAGACCAACTGAAATGGTGTTCTGCCTATCGGCGTCTTGAACGCTGTTCTGCATGCCCAGAGAGTCTCATCCAGCTTGACAGACCAATCTTTCTTCGAAACCCCAACAATTCTTGACAAAATCCCCTTGATTTGCTTATTCGAGACGTCAACCTATCCGCTGGTCTGAGGGTGATACGCAGTAGACACCTTGTGCTTGACCCCATACTTTGTCAGCATACTCTCAAACACCTTGTTGACGAAGTGAGTTCCACCATCACTGATCACTGCTCTGGGTATCCCATACCTTGGAAAAATTATACTTTTGAACAGCTTCAGAACAACCTTGTGATCATTGGTGGGACTGGCAATGGCTTTGACCCACTTAGAAACATAATCAACTACCACCAGATGTCGTGAACTGCATAATCAACGGCAAACAGAGCAGTTATGCAAATTGATACTAAGATTTTTGTGTGTCTATCCTAGTAGGTTCAATTAACCTTATGTAGTTGTAGTACTTAAGGTGTCAATCCAAATGAGATGATGCTAGTCACTAGAGATGCTATCAAGAAATCACAATTTAAGCCAATTCAAAAAGAGTGTTTTTCTAACAATCATAGAATGGTCAAAATAGAAAACGAAAATTTGTCACAGAAACAAAAATGAAAATGTATGACAAGAAGCAGGCAAGAATAAGCGAAACCGAAAATGATTCTAAGCATGAACAAATGAAACAGTCTCGGGAATGTAATATCAATCAAAAAGATAAAAGTCCTAAGGATGGGAGTAATCGATGTCGGTGGAGTATCCTAGTCTACAGAGTGTTTAACATACCACAAGCAAACTATCCCTAAACAATGAACATCACAACCTAGCTAATCCAATCTCTTGGCAAAAGCTACTCAGACTCAACCACTTCCATACCTAGCTCTCAATAGAGGAACATGGTTGAGCAGGCATTACAAACAAGTTCATTCATGTCAACAAACATCCTAGACAACTAATCTCTTAGGCTAGGAACGTAAGTCTCTGGCACTAGTTGGTCAGGCATTTCATCAAACACCTTTTTGGGTGTGGAAATGTCTCAAACCTAGTCCCAATTGATCAGAGAAAAAACAGTATTTCTTACTCTAGTCCAGAAGGGAATCATGCAATCAACGCTTAAACACTCTACATCCTAAGATCCTCGACCTAATCTATCCCATCCTCAAGAACTAACACACTACTCAGATCCGAAAATCATCACCAAATATACAAATCGAGAAAATATTGAACAAAGCATCGTAGATAGATAGAAATGAGAAGAACAACTTTGTAGAGGAAATCCAATGCAAAAACTCAATAAAATCAAAGCTATCTGCATTACAAGATCAGAGTGCGTTTTTGGTGGCTAGGTAAACATTATAAAAGAAAAACGAGATCAAAACTAAGATGATTCCACAAAGACTTAACAAAACGTATTTATAGTAAAAACATGTAAATCCCTAAAACTTAAAACGACAAAATGAAGAGTCGGTTTGAGAATCTCCTGAAGCGTGTAGGATGGAACGTCTTCCTGACATGTGCGAACGAGTGGTGGCCCGAGTGGGTGATGGTGTTGGCTCGAGTGGTGGAGGGTCGAGTCGACGGGCAGCGACTCGAGCTGGAGGGTCGAGTCGACATGCAGCGACTCGAGCTGGGTGTATACGCATCCACTAAAACAATGATAACTTTTGAACCACACCTCCGATTGGCTTGAAATAAACGGCATTGGAAAGATGAATCAATTCTCTACAACTTTGATAAAGACGTAGAAAGTTAAATCCCACTCGGGTGGAACGGCTCGAACGAGGTGTCTCGAGTGGAGTGACTCGAACGACTAGAGTGGTGTGGCTCGAACGACGTCCACTCGAGCGGAACGAAAGATGGCTCAAACAGCGTCTTGGAGGATGGCTCGAACGACGACTTGAACGGCAACTCGAACAACGTCTTGGGGTCTCAGAACCTAAAACATGCTAAATAAAAAAGTTAGAATAAAGGTCCTTGTTTTTAGTTCTATGATGCATGGTGAAGGAACTCTATATTGTTTTCTACACATGCAATCCTATCAATCATTTCCTTTAATATTCATTAACAGAGAACCGTGAATCGAGCTAAGCAATGTCGTTGAACTCATTTGGCTAGGGTAAAAGGTTAGAGACTTAGATGGTCTCCTTCTGAAGTGGTTTCATCAATTCAGAACAAGTTTCTCTCACGAAAAGGAGTTGAGCTTAAGAGAAGGCTAAAGGTTGAAACCAACTGATACATACAAGAGCAGCGCCCTGTCTACCCAAAG